>NC_029787.2:3006818-3011007 GCF_000816755.2 Arachis ipaensis | reverse complement strand
GTATGTAACTAAATAAAAATTGAATTTCAAAGAGGAAAACTCATAGTAATTATAGTAGTGTATATAATATGTAATCAATGACTATGAGCACTCACAAGGTTTGGTGATAGAAACTGGCCTCCTGAAATTAGAAGAGATTATATCTTTAAGACTTAGTTGGTTACTCCCCAACATGAAGCATGTATATCTACCTCTGTCATTTTCATTCAATAGATCAATCAATATAATATAAAATAAGGTGAAAATTCAGGTGTAGTCGACTTCACGTAAAGTTGATAGCTGAGAGTCGTTAAATGAAAATTTAGTCAAATCAGTGAAATTATTTAACAATTCTCAATGATCAATTTTACGTGAAGTCGACTGCACCTAAGTTTCTATTATATATATAATAATACCTACACTCAAAGATAAAAGATTAGAGGTTAGAAATAAATTTCATCATCATTTGAGATACATTACCCAATCAATGTATGTGTTATGATAATTTATTTCCACCTAATCACATTTCGGATAAAAACTAATTAAGCTTAATTAATTAGTTGTAAGTTATAAGATTATTATGTTAAAGAAAATAATGCAATCAAGAGGGCAACTTATTGACTAAGAATAAATAAGTAAAAGTAAGAGAACAAATTGCATTTATATTAGGTGAAAATTCAGGTGCAGTCAACTTTACGTGAAGTTTATAATTGAGAGTCGTTAGATGATTTAACTGATTTGACTAAAATTTTCATCTAACGACTCTCAACTATCAACTTCACGTGAAGTGGATTGCAGTTGAGTTTTCACCTTATATTATATCCAAAGTGATGAAGTTTCTAAGAGTTATATAAGGGGGAAAAAAGATGGTAGGGATGAAGTGGGTGTGAAATAATAATGATGATAATAAAGAAGAGTGGGCCAAAAGGGTTATATTTGGTTCTGATTCTGGGTACACACAGGATGAGATCAGAAGAAGAGTGTAACGGGAAGCAGCATTTGCAAGAATATGAGTGAAACCAACCAAGTGTTGGACAGTGATGGGTGCACACAGATTTCCATGCATACCATCATGAATCATCACTATCATCAATAATCATCATCCAACATTTTATTTTATTTATCTCTAATAATATTATTATTATTACAATTAAGACATACACTATTACCTGCTGGTAATTTTTGAGCCTCCAACCTCTCACATTGATCCATCATTAAAAATATTCTTAAAATTTAATTTCATTTTAATTTTGTTCATAATATTTTTTTATTTATGACATTTTTTATTTTGGCCTGAACGTTTTAGATAGAATTAATGTTTAAAAATAATTTTGACACAAATCGAAAATATTATAAATAAAATTAAACATTACAAATATTAATGACAAAAATCATAATTTACCTTATCATATAAAAAATAGTAAGTTACTACTGCCAAATCCCCTTGATCATGGAACTCATCACACAATGTCATTGATTTTGCATAATCCAAGTTCCCAAGCCAACCCAGCTTCAATTTTCAATGATTTTTGCTTAATTTCATTGCTACATCATATGCAAACCCTCGCAATAATCCACATATACAAACATTAATATATATAGTACATGTGCAGTACTTAACACTATATGTATACTATTAAATTATTAATTTGTACATATATGTTATACTAAGCAATATAATCAACAAGCATGTAAATATATATTAGATTTTTAAGTTTTAGTTAAAGGTAATTAATAACTATGTTAAAATTTAGAAGAAAGAATTTTGTCATCACTCAAATAGTCTTGTATGTAATACTAAGCTCACTACCAAAAGAATAAGAAAATGTGATATATATAATTGGAATAGATGTTTAAATAATTATTAATCATAATTAAATTTATATGTTGTTTGGAATAACAAGTACAGATCTACCTGTGACTTATGATGAGTACTGGAATTATCCATTCACATTCACAATCACAAAGCTTTAATTTCTTCATCAACTCTTAGAAATTAGCAGTGAATTTTCAGGTGAAAAAATAAAATAAAATAAAATCATATAAGATAATTATAAAATTTAGTAGTATTACTACATATAGATATAGATATAGATATAGACATAAACATAAGTGAAAAGGGTTATGCTACGTGTACAACAAAATCAGCCACCAAAATTAACCACTAGTATAAAATATATGCTGGAATATAAATACACATTGAAAATAAATTAAATCATACATGTATTTATACATAAATACATTCGTAACTAATTTTAGTGGCTGAAATAACATTTCTCAAGTGAAAATTATATATCAAGAAACAACATGACCAAATGAGTACCCTAAACTAAAATCCATATGCTCCTTTCTCTCTCTAGATTTGTAGAATGGGATATATATTTATATAATGCATGATAATCTATATTTAGAAAGTTAAAAGACGCCATGGTAATATGGTATGCAATTTATGAATCCCTGAAATTTGTGTTGAAAAGGAACATTCATAGATCTGTGAAGTCAGCACATAAAGAAGACCTAACAACCACATCCCCCTTCCCCTCCCAAATAACCCTATTTTGACAACCTAGGACTGTCTGCAAAATGCAAAAACACCTAATTTATTAATGTCCCTATATATTCTAATATTATATACTTATCATTTTAAATAAATTAAAGAAAAAAATAATATTAGACATTTTGTACTAATCTTAGCTTTAATTTGTTTTATAATTTTTTACCTAGTCCAATCCAATTCAATTCAATTATATATACACATATTTGTATTGTTGAATTTCTAATAAAATATTGCAAGACCATACCCATATATAATTAATTATATATCCATTGTGAATGTGGCAATTAATTAAATAAAATAAAGAAAATTAAAAAAACCACCTGACAACAACAGAAAGTGAATAAAAGTGGAGGAAAAAAAGGGGGTCATCACCTTCACCAGTTGCTGAAACTCAATTCTTCTGCAGATTAGATCTCTCTCTCTTTTTTATATATATATATAATAATAATAATGGAGACAATTGTGAAGCTGGGAACCCTGTTTGTTGGGGTTAAAACAGTAACTTACTATTGAACTAACAGAGAGAGTAAATAGGAACAGCATTTTGAATGAAGAATTGAATTGAAGGCGTTTATTGCCGATGCAGCATCATCAAGATTCTCACTTCAAAAGAGAAAGTCCCACATACACAACCTTCTACATTTGCATGTGAATCTTGATGATGCTACATCCGCAAATAACGACTGTATATCTATCTATCTATCTATCTATTTATCTCCCTCTTCATGCATCAATAATAATAATATATAAAGTTCTATATAAATGGCACAAGTTGCACAGAAAATTGCCAATGAGTAATAGTTCAAATGGCATATTCTCCCTATATTCAATTAAGAAGTTGTGGGTTCGAGTCTCCTATCTTTAGTAAAAAAAAAAAAAGTTGCACAGAAAATTAAATTTTAAGGAGAGCAAATAGGGGTTTTATTTATGTGAATATTTGGCCACAGTTTTATTTGGTAAAATAGAATCTATATATCCAATTTTTTTTTAAGATAAAAAAAATATAAAGAAAGAAAATCGAACTTGTGCAGAAAAGACAAGAAAAAATTATATATATTCATCAGTAGAATCTGTAAAACTGAAGGGCAAGCTAGTTTAGCTTCAAAAAAAATCTACAAATAATGGTGATATTTTGTGGAAAAAAAGGAAGAAAAATAATGAAAAAAGATAGATAAGATTCAAATCTATCTATCTCTCCTTTATTAAGATTCAAAGAACACACTTCTGAAAAAATCATCATCACAACATCCAAGTGAAAAGTAGTTCACAAGTGAATCTAAGAATAATTATATAAGAATTAAACATAAATAATATATATTTATATTTATAAACATAGAAATTAAAACATAACAATTATTGTTTCTTACCAAAACATATATATATAAGTATAGATATAGCAAAACGAGTGAGATCTAACTAACCCTGAAGCAAAGGAGAGAAATAGTGAGAAAAGAAGAAGCTAAAGAGAGTTTTGGTTATGGAGTTGGAGTTGGAGAGTAACAGTAAGAAGAGGGTTGGGCACACATATATAGAGAGAGAGGAGACACTACTCGTTGCTTTATTGGTACATCTATTATTATTTCTTTTTCTTTATTCTCATTGGTTCAACTTAGCTGTATATAATTCTTTCTCCATTTAAAACCCTAGCTATAT
>NC_029787.2:3004832-3006813 GCF_000816755.2 Arachis ipaensis | reverse complement strand
TAAACGTCTGATCTTAGTTCAAACAAATTTTAAATAAATTTAATGTTGTTTCACAATTAAATTTAACATTATACATTTGTATATTTAAGAATCAATATAATATTTAATTTTAGTACGGAAGTAATATCGATTCATCAACTAATAATAATTAATAGTGTAAAAGTTTTTTTTGTTAATTATTCGAATCAAATTTAATCATAAAAAAATATTAAATTCATTTAAAATATTTTAGAACTAAAACTAAATTTTTAAAGTTCAAAAGCTAATATTTCTCTTTTTCAATCTTTTTTTTTTTGTTTTTAAATGTTTGTTTATCTATAATTTTGTTAGCCGAAGAAATTGGCTTTTTGATAAAATCGATAGTGTCTAAATTTTATTATTTTAGAAATTTAACTAATATCATTTTACTTGACTTAAAGATTGTGAGTAACTTTTTATGAGATTTTGTTATTTTTAAAATGTAAACATAAGATTTTTTTTTGTCAAATATAGGAGACTCGAATTCGCAATCTCTTAATTGAATATAGAGAGATTGTGTTATTTAAACTATAACTCATTGGCTTAAACATAAGATTACTAACCTAAAAAAAGAGNTGAGTTAAAAAATAAAATCTGTAATGTATAATTTTTTAAAAAAATAATAAGATAAATAATTACATTCTTTTAATATAATTTTGTAACTTTTTTTAGATGCACCTTTGTGATGATCAAGTTAATCTTAATTGTAAATGAATTTCACCCATTTACATGTTCCTTTTCTTTAAATAACGAAAATAAAATTTATTATTTATTCAGCAATATCAATCGGGGTTGAAAAATAAAAATTAATTAGTCGTAATTTTCGAACCGGATGAGGTGATCATGCCTGTAAATTAAAGACTCTAATGATTAAGTTAGTTATTATTTAAGAGGTATTAGAAGTGGAATATATGATATACTCTTTATATGGTGTATGTATTTTATTTAAGGGACTCACTCAGATAAAGACGTCTAAAATATTTTTTTTAAAGATGTTTTTAAGATTAACAAAATTAATATATATAATAAAAAAATTTTAGTCATTTTCTATAATAGAGTATTGTAGTTATTTTCTATAAAAAATAATATTAATTTAGACCAGTTCAAGATTTGATTCACTATTTTTCGATCAAATCAATTTGTCTAGTCTAATTTTGACAAAAATAACAAGATTTAATCGATTATACGTGTTAAATTTTAATTATTAAAAACAATCTTTAAAAAAAGACGTTTTAAGCGTCTTTATCTGAGTGGCTCCCTTTATTTAATTAGGGTAAGGTAAAATTAAAATATCGACGTTTTATCTTATAGAGGTGAACGTGGATCCGATTTAATATTTTTTTTTAAGTTTGAATCTGATCCAATTTCCGCACATTTATGGATTGGATCAAATCGGATATCGGATATATCCGCAAAACACAAAAATATTTTTAAAAGCTTATTTTTATTAAAAAATATTAATAAAATTCTTTTTTTCTACTTTTTTTAAATATGTTTATTTTTAAAATAATATTAAACATATTTTTTAAATAATAAAAATAAAATAATACAACATATATAATAATTATTAGTTGAAATAAAATATAAAAAGATATTTACTCATTTATTTATTTATTTATTTATTGCGAATCCGCATATATACGAATTGAATATGCGAATACTTATATAAAAATTCGCAATCCGATCTTATTAATGTGCAGATCGGATCGATATCCGTAATTTTCGAATCGGATTCAGATAAATATCGCGGATATACAAATCAAATTCGATCCATGAACACTCCTATTATTTTGTATGGTATATTTTACTAGTTACGTAAAAAATGTATATTTAATTTTTTTTTAATTTCAAAATTTAAAAGAATTTAATTTTGATGGAATATCCTATGATCCAATTATACTTCCCGTAAAATGTGTTTTAGACAGAAAATATTTTAAATCCAGTTGAAAATGTAAAACTTTAG
>NC_029787.2:2994251-3004741 GCF_000816755.2 Arachis ipaensis | reverse complement strand
ATACAAAAAATAAGATTTAAATTTTTAATATCTATTTAAAAATTAATAAATTAATCATTAAACTAATTCCAATTAGTTATTGAGTGCAAGTTTATTATGAAAAATTGAATGGAAAACTTTAATTTGCGCAGCCGCGGATTGTGCATGTGCGGGTGCTAGGGAGTTGTGTGTTGAGCATGTGAATGTGAAATGGAAGCTAAATGATATGCTCCTTCTTTAAATAATAATTATTAATAGCAATACCAATTATATTATATTAGATTGTTTTGTACTAAATATTTTCTATCTTAACTACCCAATGCAAGTACATGTATAGTCCTTGCTACAAATATCAAATTATATAGGTTTCATCACTTTAATTTGTTTGTGCATATATAATATAAAATAAAGCCATAAAACCTATAAAATCACTTTCCTTTTTTGGGTTATAATTAAGAGGAAATATAGGGAGTGTACAATGTATATAATATGGAGTTAATTTTAAATTAAAATTAAAGTATCGAATGTTTATTTAAAATTATTCGCATATACTTATTTTAGAATAGTAAATATGTATTTGTGTAATTAGTTTCAAGTGTTTTAAATTGGATGTTCGATTTAGTAGGATATCAGATGTTTATTATCCCTGATACTCGGATGGTTATTCTGGATAATATGAGTGTATTATGTTTGATAAATTAGTAGTATTTTATCCTGAATGTTCGAATCTGTACAATAACGGATGGTTAATTTTAATTTTTTATTCATATTGAGCCAAAGAATCAGCCCATTATACATATTGTATACTTATTCTATTAATTCCCTAGCGGAATTCATTAATTAAGTATATGAATAAATTAACTCTCATAGATACTATACTAGAAATTAAGAAGCAAAAATATATTGAATTAAAGTTAGATAGTACATAAAAGAAGACTTAATTAAATAATTTTTATAAATGCATGCCCTAATAAACATGCAACAATAATTCATTACTAGTATATATAAGAATCTTCAATTAGATCCATGTTCTCTTCCTTTGTTTCACCTAATTAAGGTATTACTATGTAGTGAGTAATGATTCCTGTGTTATTAATTAATAAATCTCCATCGAAGTTTACGTCATCATGAATAACACAAAAATTCATTCCAAGACAAATTGAGAATGATATGTTATATGTGACAGACATAACCATATGCCACACTCTCATTTGTTGCCTCATTAATTATTTGTTTAGTGATTAACCATTATTACCTACTCAAATTAAAACTCTCATCAATGCATGTGACACCTAGAAGAATTATATTTATTGTGTGGAAAGTGGAAAGCATAATCCATGGCATCCTAAGTTTGAATCTGCTTTGCATGTGATTTATGACTATATCTATAAAGTTAAATTTATTTAATAATCACGAGGGATCAAAGACAAATTAGAGAGCGTGTAAGTACTTTGCACTTTGCACGTGCTAATGTGTGAATGAAGACTCATCATGCTTAGTTTTAGAATAAATGGTTTGATGAGATACTGAATATAAAATAAATTTTAATATCATATTATTATTATTGTTAATTTAAGTTGGACTAGTGTAACATATAATTTTAAGATTATTATTGCAACTTTAAATTGACCCATATCACTTTAAAAGCTAACCTTATCTGCAGATAATAATAACCAGGGAAGTTTAGTCTTTATATAACTTAAAAAAATGGGTAGGTGGCGAAAAATAATGCAACTTTATTTGGGGATAGAAATTAAAGTAGATTTTGACTACTTGGGGGTTAGTTGTTGATTTTTTTTTTTGTTGGTTTACCCAAAAACGGCATCCGCCAACCCGATAGGTTAATGACTAATCCGTCGCGAATCTGAACTCCATTTAAAAGTCTGTCGCTGGCCAATGAGTTGCTGCAGGCACAAGGTGAAATTTAAACTCCCAACACTTGCTTAAGCGGACAAGTGAGTTGACCACTCGACCAACCCAAATTGGTTGGTTAGTTGTTGATCTAAATACCGTTGATGTCCTCCTCTCCCCTACTCTTGAAATTAAAAGTGTATGTGTATGTGCATGTGCATATCATTGAAGGTCATATCATCACACAAATAATATGCCAACTAATGATTTATCTAACTTTGGTTAACAGTTGTACAGATGAGAAAGTACCTGGTTTTTATTTTATACAATAATAATGAGTGATTTTCAATTTCATGCATATGTATAAGCATCCAAGGACATTCACAACCCTCCCTCATTTGTCTTTACCTCATGTAACCAACAATTGCCTCTTCTTCTTTTTTATTAATTAATTTAACCAATATTGCTAAAATGTCACTCAATAACAATAGATAGATAGATAGATAAACTAAAAAGAAAAGTATTCAAATAATTTTGTTGTTGATAAAAATATACTCGAATTTTGTTATTAATAAAAATATTTTTATTTAATTTAAAAATATGATAAAAATATTTATTATTAAATATGTATTTTTAAAATCCATTTTTGTCTTTTTTTTTAAATAGTTATCTAAATATTTTTATAAAAATGTATAAGCAGTTTGTCAAATATAAAAGTCATTTGCCATTTAAAAAAAAGATATTTTTTATGGATATTTTTGTTAAATTTTAAAATTATTTGAAGGCATTTTTATCGATAATAAATTCGGATGAATTTTTGTTAGTAAAAAAATATTCGGTGTATTTGTATATATATACTTGAATTGGTTTATATATTAACACATTTTGCACGTTAGTATATGGTGTATGTAGGTTTTTTTTTATCAAATTATTAATTATTATTATTATTTTGACATACATCAGATCTTAGGTTTCTGATCATGTGGGATGCTTGAAATGCTAGTGGCTTGAATGAAGACGGAAAGGTAGGCAAAATTTGGCATGCTTAATAATTAATATTATTTTATTCATCACTTTTATTTCTCATAAAAATAAGGAAAAAAAACTACTAAAAATGATAAATATTGAGGATATGAACAATGGTGAGTAGATTGGTGAATTCGTTGTATTTGGTACTGATTTG
Organism: Arachis ipaensis; assembly: GCF_000816755.2. NCBI lineage: Eukaryota > Viridiplantae > Streptophyta > Magnoliopsida > Fabales > Fabaceae > Arachis > Arachis ipaensis. The sequence continues at coordinate 3,001,728 of NC_029787.2, read as the reverse complement.
TAACTAATGATAATAACTATACTTAAACAAGTACTATATAAAAATGATGAGAAGAAAATAAGTATGAATGAATGAAAGGTAGCTAAGTTGGTGGTATATGTATGACAATTATTGCAAAAACATTACATGCTGTAAAATCCTATATATAGCTGGAAAACTTCCTGTTTGGTTCAGCTATTGGCTGGATTGTGTGGGAGCAACGATTGTGACATTTGATTCTGACATCAACCATTCACAACTCTCATGCCCTTCCAATCAACCTCCCTAACTACTACTACTAATAATAATGATTATCAACATTGTTTGATTTATTCTCTTGCATGGCCAATTAATTAAGAAGCCAATACGTGGATTTTAAGTTTTTTACCTTAAAGTCAATGGAATATTTATACAATGTGTACAATTGAGGATTAGGGAGTATTAGAGATATAACCATTAGTGTTATCTTTTGCCATCAGTTAAAGCTTTTGGGATGAATGGTATCATGACATGGTATTAGAGTTCTGGATCTAAAAGGTCAAAAATTTGATCCTTGGTAAACTCCAAAATTAATTTTTGGAAAATAGCTCCCTAGCATAGACTAGCTAAAGAGAGTAAATAACTTAAAATTTTAAGGGTAAATACAAGAACAAAATCGATAATTTGGAGAACAATACAGACTCTAGAGGCATAAAATCAACCATGGATACATCAATACATTATTTATGTAGGATATTCCATTAATTATTTAACGTTGACCTCACTGTGAGACTAAATTGATACTAAATGAAACTTTTTTGGATTCAAATAGAACACTTTAAACCTTAAGGACTAAAACAGAATTACACCCTAACATAGGAGACCAATTTAATACTTTACCCAAAATTTTAATTATTAATAGTTTTAGATTTGAACCGATTTAAGTTTATTGAGTGGTTAACTCACTCTTTTTCGCTTAATTAAATAAATGTCGACAGTTTAAATCTAGCATTATGTATGTAACAATTTATTAGCTAACGACATATTTTTAAATGAAATTCAGATTTATGTGTTTATTATTCAATTTTCTAGTGATAAAATTCAAATGTTAGAATTATAATTGGGACAAAAAACTAAAAAAATAAGAGAGAATAAAGGTGATGATGTAAAATTGGAAAGTTTTATTAATAGATTTTTTATCATGATTAACCTGACCTCATATAAGTATTTATCAATTCATTTTTTTAGAATTATTATTATAGAAATTCTAAACATTTATGTGTATTGTATATGTAAAGATGAAGATATTATTGGGCACAAAAGTTAACTGATTTTGCTAATTGACAATATTTTTTAAATTAAAATTAGTTACAAACGAGCAATTACTTTTTTAAATAATACCGCACTCTTCAAATCAAGAATATAAAAGATTATATAACCTCTTACCAACTGAATTTTGGATTCACCAAAAATCGAACTCTTAATTTTTTAGATTTAGAAATCTAATATCATGTCATGATACAACTCATCCCAAAAGCTTCAGCTGATGAAAAAAAGTAACACTAATAGTTATATCTCTAATACTCCATAAACCTCCATTGTACACATTGTATAAATATTCTATTGGCTCCTCGTACTTTTCATTTTTATTATTATAACAAAATTTATTAGGCAATACCAATAATAATAACAAGAATTATGTATGTAAAAACCTATGATTATTATTATTTGAAGAAGAAGAAGAAAAGGCATGGGGAAGTAAATGAAGGAGAAAAGAAGGAAAATAATGGGGTGACAGATTCCATCTTCTCATCTTACTTACTCACTCAGTCCTACCTGTCGACCTGAAAAGAGCACCATGGACCAGTCCGTACAATCTGACCTGGCTTACACTTTCACACTATATATTTACTTCCATTATATTATTTATTTATTTTTAAATTATATCATAAATAAAATTATATTGTGCTATGTATTTATTCATAATTAATTTCATTTTTTTTAAAAATAATTTCAAATTAATAATTTAGACAAGATTCATCATAACTCACATGTAAATAATATTTTAATTGAATTAGAAAGTCAACTTCAAACTAATATTAGTCGATTTTTTAAAATGATATTTTTATCTTAAATTTTAAAATTTAAATCTTAAACCTTCCATTTACAATATAAAAACATTTTTTTTAAGTAACAACGGAACAAACATTAAAAAAAAAAAAAGATAACTACTATAAAGAGAACATTTTTAATAGAGTCAGAAATTAAATATAAAACAACACAAAAAAAAATTCTAATTATAGATCATAGCCAAAATATTACCAACTTATCTATATAAATATTAGCTATCCTAAATTTGTAATAAAGATATCAGTTGCTGAATTGCTCGCACCGCAATTTAATATTTTAAAATTGGGTAATGCTAGGTAGACAAAAAAAAACAGCCAAAACTTGTCTTATTTAGCATTAATTAATTGTCGCAACAATTAATGAATGTTAAATAAAGTAAATTATGGCTGTTTTTTTACTAATTTTCTTTAGTTACCAAACATTTCCGTTTAAAACTCGACTTGAGTAACGGTATAGAAATCAAGATTGACACTGAAACAAGTAAGTTGATTCTTTATGCTTATTTGTAACTTTTCTTTTAAAGCTATGAAAGATGCTACCAAAATGTAAATTATATATGTATAATGTGTAATGATTCATTCAATGTATAAAACAAAAAATGAAATACATAAATAATAGAGGCAATATGTATAATAAATAGGAAGAAAAAGCAAAGATTGATGGGAGTGGATGGTGGTCCATGGTCCCTAATAAAAAATAATTAATAATAATAATATTGGAGCCTTTTAGAATGGTATGATGGTTCATAGTAAGAGGTTGTGGGAACGAGCAAGGTTGAATATTGCATGATAATAATGATAGAGACACACACCCACCCTAACTCATTGCATTGTTGCATTGTATTCAGTCAAATAAGTACTATTGGGCCTGCTCCAGTTTCCCTTCCTCCACTATTCTTACTTCAATTCTCTCAATTCCACTTCTACCAATTCAAATCCATTATTATATGTTCACGATTTATAACTCAAATAACATAGTATTTTTTTTTATTTAAAAATTTTGAGTTTGAATTTCATCGATTGTAATTATTCAAAAAAAAATTCCTAATTCCTGTTACTTTTACAATAAAATTTATAATAAAAAATCAATTCATAGAATTAACTAATATTAAATAGAAGGTTAATCAATCAATCTCCATCCAATCTCTTACTATTTATGTACATATATATTAGGTTATGATAATATGGTTGAATGCTAAATTTATGGAGTCTATTGGCGACATTTTGGTGATGAGTATCTATCATCATTGTCCCTTAATTCATTTACTGTTGTGATATTTCTAAGTAACAGTTATTTCCTAAAAATAAGGAAGACTACTTTAATCAAACATTTCTTATCCCTTAGTTTTATAATTGCATCTGAACGAGATTTTATGTGTAGAGTAGCTAGTTAGGTACGTGGGTCTATTATATATTATTAGTGTAGACTATACCGTCATTCATGTCATGGATTTCATGCTCATATGGTTGGTGATTTAACTTAGCATCAAACTCTATGTCAAATCAAAGATTATTTGGTCGGGTAATCAAATGTATATTTTTTTTGGGTTTATCTATCATGTGCCCTAATAAGAACATATCTTAAAGGTTATAAAACAAAAATTTTTTTATTAAAAATATAAAAAATTTAAATTTTTAGTATATTTATTTTATAATTATTAAATAAAAATATTTAAAATTTTTTACTAATAGTAAACTTATCATGTGTTTTTAGGATACATGCTAGCTAAATCTTTTTTTTTTTTTACGATATCCACCTCACAAGTTAAGGATTAATCTATTATCTATTAATTCGAATCATTGTCTTTTGCTTAAATGGACGAGTGAACCGACTATTCGATCAACCGAAATTGGTTAATACAAATGTATATAAATAACTAAGAAAGTAAACATTATTCACTTTGAACAAAAATAAACATGATATGTTTTGTTTTATGCAAATTATAACTGCAGTGTATGTGCATATGCTGATATGCATTACAATTACTTGGAAAAAAGAATCATGAAAAGAATAATCCCCCAAGGCTAAGAGTCTAATTAAGACTAATTTTAGGGTTTTTTTTTGGTCAAATTTTTTGCTTATATTTTTTTTTATTGAAACGGGCCTAAGCCCATAAAGAGAAAATGCATATCGCTATTTTATTTAGAACCCTTGAGAATAAAAAAAAAAAAACTTGAGAATCTTAGACCAAAAGAAGAACCATTGCAACTTATGAAACAAGGCCACAAGAAAATAGTTTATGTATGGGTTAGGTTGTGTTTGTTTCGGAGAACATGATAAGAAAGATAAAGATGCAAAATTTTGTGTTCATTTCTGTTTGATGATAAACTAGAATAAATTATGAAAATTCAATTTATTCATATTTTTTTCATTTAAAAAATTTGAGACGAAAAATATAATAATAAAAAATTAACAAAAATACACTAATTCAACGTAAAAAAAACTCTAAATCAAATAATAAATACAAATAATATAAATGCATGTAGAGAAATTTAAACCTTAATACATAAAGAATACCAACTCTTTTTACGATCACTATGCTATGAAGTTTTACTCTATATAATGTATCTATTATAATAGTATATGAGTTTAAAATTTATTGAGAGGCGACCAAGGCCACTAGCTACTTGCCCCCCTCGAGTCCATTCCTACTCTGGATACAATGTCGTCTCTGTCTATATTTCTTCTGTAAAACGCGATTTTGTATCTCAGTGTCTCTGTCTTAATGTCCTGTCTTTGTAAACAAACGTAACTTTAAGGATGTCTCACACTTAATTAAAAAAACAAATATACATATATAAAAAATTGCGTAAAATATTTTTAATAAAGTATCATTGAAAATGTATGTAATTATTTTATTTTATACCAATAAGTAAATATATAACAAAATAATTATACTTTTTATTTTTGAAAAATATCGTGTTATATAAAATAGTTTTTTACTCGTGATCTCAATTAAGTATCCTTTAAAAATGGTACAATATTAAGCCTTTTATTATAATAATTTAAAAAAAATAAAATAAACACATCTAAAAATTATAAATAGATTTAGTGTCCTTTTAAAATTAAATACATATTTAAAATACAAACTAAATAAAATAAAATTTTAAATTTTAAATTTTAAATTTCTATTTCAGATTTAATATATTTAATTATTAATATATTATAATTTAAGTACACATCTAAAAATCAAATTATTAAAAATTCAAAATTTTAATTTTAAAATTCTAAAATAAACATTAAACTATCTAATTATTAACTAAGTCTATTCAAAACCCTCATAAAAGTAGAGAAGTCACATTTACCACACATCCAAAATTCAAAGGGTCACATCTGTAACACCCTACCACACAGAACTTTACACCTAGGATGTAAAACAGGGGTGGCGAGACGCTACGACTTCTAAAAGTAAAAATTTATATACATAATATAGTGAAAAAGATTTATAATTAGGAGACTTTGAAGAAAGGTTAAAATCGAAAATGGTAAAATGAAAAGCGCAACACTCACACTACGTAAATGAAAAACGGAAAGATAAGAGAAGTTAATATAGATATAACCGAAAGAGAGCTCCAAGGTACAAATTAAATATCAAAACTCAAGACTCGGCTCGCGAAAACAAACCGGCTTGAGCACATAAGCATATAACATATATAAGAGAACCCAAAATAAGTCCAAGATACAGAGTTACAGAACCTATTTCTCCACAATAACCTCTAAGAGGAAGTTAATACATCAATACATAAGTAGTGGAGATAAAAGTATCTACATATATAGATATATGCAAAATAAAGTCCCAAAGACAAGGATATCCGCTATCAGAAGCTTTCAGTATGCTTCAACGAGGTGCCTCACCGTCCTGCATCTAAAAATCACAAAATATGTATGGGATGAGAACCGGAGGTTCTCAACATGGTAACAGTGCCCACATAACTAACATATAAGGTATCGGGAAAGCCAAAGGCAATCCTAGAACTTCCGACAATAGATTCAAATTAAACTTAAAACTAACATTTTAAACCATAAACAGAGTGAGATATCTAAGGATTCTTGGTTCTATCTAACTTCCTAACTTAACCCCTAAGCTCTTCATCTCTTTCTCCAATTCTACGAAACACCGATACACAGACAGATAAAGCAGACAAGGCAAGCACAAGTAGATATTTAAATATAGCAAATATAGCAAATAAGCATAGATATTCAAATAAGCAAACCCAAGTAGTGCAAACCAAACAAGTTACATAAATGCATATGATGTATGTCTTTTCTACTGGTCGTGAGCTCACGTGTCGGTTACTTTGCCAGAACTCGACACATCCGGTAACTAACCCGGATATCGTCCTCTTGAAAACCGGTGGCGGTACACCACCACGAAACCCACCATTGCGAGCGGTACACCACCACGAACCTCGCAAGATCTTCGTCAATTGGAAAAACAACACACACATGTGGACAGTAAACCACCACGAACCCCACACAACATTCTCTTTTAAAAACATGTGGGCGGTACACCACCACGAACCGCCCCACATACGTCTCAACAATGGGCAAGTGGTAAACCACCACAAATCTTGCCAGGTCAAACTCAAAACAATTTCATATTTAAACCTCTTTCAAAAGACTAAGCGAATCATTTATTAACTAAATAGCACGGCAGAATCTCAAGACTTCAGGGAAGACAACAACCAATCTCTTTCTTTAAAATTATTAAACTTATTGAATCATAATTCCTTAAAATGTAGTTCTGTAAACAAACTCAAAACATAAAACTTTTCTTAATAAATCAAAACTCAAAACATATTTCGTTATTTTTTCTTAAATAATTCAAGTAAAGTGACATGATTCTTAAATTTATAATTTTCTAAATAACATTTCAAACAATGTCTGAGATTTTATAGAAATTTCGGCAGCATCTTCCTAAAACTTGGACTTTGTCACTCTTTTCGGGTCCTATCCAAACCATTTTCTCAATTCCTTTCCAACAGGTTCAAAACCAAATCATTTTTCCAAATAAACATAAAATTCAGGTTTCCAACTATCAATTCATTTGCAATGTCAAATCGCTTCCAAAGTCAAATCATTTTCGATAAATCAGCAAAACTAATTCCAATCATTTTCAATAAATTATTATCACAATCACACCAAACTCAATGAAATCAACGAAATCCAAAAATTCAAATAGTTCAACCCAGTGAATTACAATTCAACCACCTAACTCAACCACACTAACAACAAGTACTCTTATATTCATTAATCCAATCAACAACTAACTCCAAACACTCCTCAACACACCATATTTTCATTTCACATCACACCAAATTCACATATATAATCACTTCCACATAATAATTCATTTCTAACAACAACAAAAACCATATCAATAATTCAT
>NC_029787.2:2991235-2994196 GCF_000816755.2 Arachis ipaensis | reverse complement strand
TCATTTCTAACAACAACAAAAACAATATCAATAATTCATATATATATATATATATATATATACTTCATCATTATTATCATCGTTACATACATCATTATTTATCTCTACCAACATAATACCAATCACCACAACTCTTCTCAACATACTTACTTTTTATCTTCACCAAGTTATCAATATAATAACTTAAGTACAAAACAACAGGTCAATAAACATAATCATTATCATTTACCAACCTTCACATATAATAATACACATCACCGTCTCAACCAAAATTTCATCATTTCTAACCAATATACATTTTAACTAAATCTCAATCACCAACCACACCAACAATTTAACTCTTATCTTACGGTCAACTAACCTACGTTTTCACGACACATTATATTTTAATTATGAGAAACCGAAACCATACCTTAGCCGATTTCCCGATAAACCCGGAACACCTCTCTTATATACCACACCCCAAGTTTTGAAATCCTAGCTTCTTTCCAAGCAAAATCCAGCCTCCAAGGTTTGATCACAAGCTTCCCAAATTCTCAAATCGACTCCAGTCAACAACCAATTTTAATCTAACAACACATTTATCATCACAATCAATGTAAAGCTCATTAACTCAATATTTCAAAAGGGTTTGTAGGTGCTTACCTGACCCATAGCTCTAATAAGCTAAACTCGACAATACCCACAAGTTAATTTGAACCTAAACACCGAAATTAAATAAAATTCAACATAGATTCTCATTGAATTTCAAAATTTGAGAAGGAGAGTTCTGAAACTGAGAAGTGGGTTCCATACCTAATAAAGGACTGCACTTTATAGAGCTCGACGCTGCGGTCGCGTGGCTGCAAACGGTGTGACGATCGGAGCTCCGGATTGAAAGTTACGATGAATTGAAAATTGAAAAAGGGTTAGGTTTTGATGGCTTCTTCAATCTCTCTTCTCGGTGCTGGAAGGGAACAAATGAATGGAGAAATGGCGGAACTGAAATTATATATGTTGGGCCTTGTGCTCGGTTTGGATCCAGTCCAATCGGTTTGGTCCGTTCGACCCAATAATCTTGGGCCGAATTCTTTAAAATTAGTGTCAAAATTTTTATTTTAATTAGCTCTACCTCATTAAACTATAAAATTATATTTTCTAATTTTCTTAATTAATAATTAATTTATTAGCTAATTATTTACTAATTTTGTGAGTTTTACAACATCCAAAACTCAACGGCGTCTTTGAAAACCCAGAGAAATCATCCTCCGCCGCCGTTCATCCACGGCACCGTCCTCCTCGTCCCTCATCCTCGACGCTGCTTTCCTCCACCTCGGCGCTCATCCATAACGTCGCATTCCTCTCCTTCCAAGCTCATCTTCGTCGCCGGTCTCTGCCCGCACTCTCCTCTTCTCGCGTCGGTCTCCTCCCCCTGCGTAGCTCCCGCACGCCGCGCTCCTCTCCCCGTGCAGCTCCGTCACGCCGCGCTACTCCCCTACGCAGCTCTGTCATGTCGCCTTCCTCCTCCACGCCGCTTCTCACTCGGGCTGCCTTCCTCCTCCAAGCCGCTCCCCTTGCGCCGGAAACACTCATCAGGTATTTGGATGTGGCTGTGTTGATAATTTTTATTCACTATTCTGCATGATTTGTAGTGCTTTCTTTCCCCTATATTGTCCTTTTTTTATGTTAATAAACGTGTTTATGCTGTTCTCGATGGCTTTTTTTCTCGATTAATGAAAAGTATCATAATTTTGGATGTGTTTATATTGTTTTTGTTTTTTTTATTAATTAAAGTATAATTTTGGATATGTTTATGTTGTTTTTTTTTAATCTGGTTAATAAAAGGCTGTATAATTTTAAATGTGTTTTATGTGTTTTAGATGTGTTTATATTATTGTTATTTTTTTAATTCTGGTTACTAAAAGTTGCATAATTTTAGATGTGTTTATGTGTTTAATTGGAGCCAACTGAGTTTGTAATCAAACTTTCGTGAAAGAATAATGACATTCTAGTTTTGGATGTGTAGGTAATTTTTTTTCACTATTCTGTATTATTTGTAGTGGTTTGTCTTTCCTTTCTTTTTTTTTCTATTTTTTTTTCGATTAATGAAAGACAACATAATTTTAGATGTGTTTATATTATTTTTTATTTTTCTCTCGATTAATGAAAGGTAACATAATTTTAGATGTATTTATGTTATTCTTATTTTTTTTTCTGAATAATCAAAGGCAACATAATTTTGAATGTATTTGTGTTTAATTGGACCAGCTGAGTTTATAATGATATTCTAGTTTCGGATGAGTAGATAAAATACTTACATGAGTTTTTTTTATTTGAAGCAGAGAACTTTGCTATATGAGAGAACAATATGGTCTCTAATAAAGAGAAAGTGTGTGTGAACGAGAGATTGGTGATGATGACGTTACGAGAGAGGGAGAAAATAAAGAAAATACTTTATTATAATGATAAAAAGTTAGAGATTTTTTAGTTGTTAAAGTTTAAAATAAGAATGATTCTTTAAAAATAAAAAATATGATTAATTAAAGAATTAAAATAATAAAATATTAAATTTAAAGACTGACTAAAGACTAATTTATATTGTACAAATAACATTTCTCATTAACATATATACTAATTCTTATTTGTATTTAATTTATTCTATATTTGATAATATAAGTCTTAACGAGAAAGAGTACATGTATGTACATCTTCCAACAACATTATTGTTGTCCATTATGTTTCAAAGACTGATAAATAAAAAATTGATCGATACAAGTTCGTATTAAAATATATATCAATGCTCTTATACATGATGACGAAATGAACAAGCTAAGCAACGTGTTGACCTTGTAAAAAGAGGTTAATTTTAATACACTTTGATTATAAAAAATGACAAATCTATATTATTAATTAATTATATATTTATAAATTTTTTGAATTAATGAGAAGAAAACAATGTTTCTATTAGTTTATAAATTTATC
>NC_029787.2:2957395-2991173 GCF_000816755.2 Arachis ipaensis | reverse complement strand
TAATATTCAATCAAATTCATCCAATCTTTTTATTGGTATACTGCTGAGGGTATACAAAAAATAAATTATTTGTATATTTTGTGAGTATAAATATCAATATTATGTAGTTGTACTATTACAGCAAAGCTCATTAGTTTTATTAACTATGACAAGTGGTACGGAAGATTACGTTTAACAATAATTCAGCAACTCTAGGAGCTCATGAAAGGGTATAGTTTAGGTTGTCATCAGATGTTGATATTACTTTGATTAATACTAATTTTTCACTTTAAACTACGCACAAAAGTCCATGATCCATTAGTTGTTATATATGAAATTATTTCTTTCAAAAATAGAAACTAAAATTATTTTTTTTAAAATTTAAACTAATAAAAAAATTTTCTGATATTATATCATAATTTTTTTTTAAAAAAGATTTAAATTAATAAAAAAAGCATATCAATAATTATATACTTATATCTCTAACATGAGGTTCATCATTATTAGTTTTAATTTGATTATTGATTTGTTTCAGATAGTTTGCTTTTTTTTTTCCTTTGGATAAGGATATAAGCTAAGTAGTACTCGTACGGCATAAATAAGCGAAATAATTTATCATCTTAATAGATTTTCTTAAATATATATAACTTTAACTACTAAATAGATAAATATAATTAATTATGTTTAAACATATTGAAATATTACAAGTTATGAGTTTGAAGATAACATTGCAAGTGTACTTTATTCATATAGTGCTGTTTATCCAAGTGTGACAACATTTGACTTTATCACTTGTTCAAATTATTTAAAGCCGAGTTTATATATATTTGATTCACTTATATTATTGTTGGCAACTTGATATTAGATGTTGCCTCTTGGCAGCCAAGGCATTTGACTTGGGATACGATAATTTGGCAGTAATTGGCAAAACAAAGCAAAGTGATGAGATCAATATTGGACTCTAATAAAAATATTGTATAAGTCACTAGTTCAATAATAATTCAAAAAATATATATAATTATTTTTAAAATTTAGAATTTATAATTTAAGATATAAAATTAAGAGTTTATATAATTTAGCATTTTGATTCCAGAATAAAATAATATTAACTAAAAAATGGCAAATACTAACGCTAGTTACATCATATATATATATATATATATGAGAAAGTCTAGGGGCCGGCAACTTTTGTATTTTGTGGCCAGCACTTAACTATCAAATGAAAAGTGAGTGATCTCCCACCATTCGATTTAATCTTATACCATTAAAAATACTATTGATGGTCAATTGATGGTTACAAAACACAAAAGTTCCTTACCTCTAGCACTCTTCTATATATATTACTTCTTTGTTTTTCTGAATACTGCCACTTGCATGCGAAGTTGGGTACTACTTGTTAAAAGAAAAAGAATCATGTGTTTAAGGTGATTAAAATGAAAATTTAGGAGTAATAAATTTGATGTGAAATTGATAATTGAGAATTAATATAAAAAAAGTGTAAGGAGTCAGTATTTTTATTAAAATTTGATCGGTACTTAATCAGTAAAATAAATAAATAATTTTACATCATTAAAAATATTAATAATAACTAATTAATAATTACAAATTATAAAACTTATTGATCCTAACATTTTTTGTCGTTAAATAATTTAATTGATTTGACTAAATTTTTATTTGATAATTTTTAAATATCAACTTTACCTAAATGTTGAATGAACCTGAATTTCTACCTTCTCTCAAGTAGTTAAGTATATGTCCGTGTACCAGAGAATCTCCATGTATAGGTAGCTAATATTACGTCATGTATGTATATGAACCTTTGGGATATACAATGGGACTCTCTGCGGCGAAATGTGATGACGTAATTATATTATACTACTTTCTCCAACCCTCCATTGTCAACGCTTTCTACAATATAAATACCCTCCCCATTCCTTCACACTACTTCATCCATCCATTCTCACTCTCATCATATACATTCATTTACATAATGCCTGAAATTGAAGGATCTCCGGGAAGCTCCATGCATGGAGTCACCGGAAGAGAACAAACCTTCATATCCTCCGTCTCATCCCCAATGGTTCCCACCGACACCACGGCCAACTTCGCCTTGCCCGTGGATTCAGAGCACAAGGCCAAAGTCTTCAAGATCTTCTCCTTAGCCAATCCTCACATGAGAACCTTCCACTTGTCATGGATATCATTCTTTACTTGCTTCGTCTCTACCTTCGCCGCCGCCCCTCTCATCCCCATAATCCGGGACAACCTAAACCTAACCAAGGTAGACATTGGCAACGCCGGTGTTGCCTCCGTCTCCGGAAGCATATTCTCCAGGCTCACAATGGGTGCAGTTTGCGACCTCTTAGGGCCGCGATACGGCTGCGCATTCCTTATCATGTTAACCGCGCCGACTGTATTCTGCATGTCGTTTGTTAACGACGCTGCAGGATACATAGCGGTGCGGTTCATGATAGGGTTTTCGCTTGCAACATTCGTGTCGTGCCAGTATTGGATGAGTACAATGTTTAATAGTAAGATCATAGGGTTTGTGAATGGAACTGCGGCGGGGTGGGGGAACATGGGTGGCGGAGCCACCCAGTTGATAATGCCGTTGGTTTATGAGGTGATTAGGAAAGCTGGGTCAACTCCATTCACTGCATGGAGGATTGCTTTCTTTGTACCCGGTTTCTTGCATGTTATAATGGGGATCATGGTGTTAACCCTAGGACAAGATTTGCCTGATGGTAACCTTGGTAGCTTGCAAAAGAAGGGGGATGTTTCCAAAGACAAATTCTCAAAGGTGTTGTGGTATGCCATCACAAATTACAGGACATGGGTCTTTGCCCTTTTGTATGGTTACTCCATGGGAGTTGAACTTACCACTGACAACGTAATTGCCGAATATTTCTATGACAGGTTTGTAGAGCAGTTTTACACGTATATTGGTGGAAATTCAGGTGCAGTTTACTTCACATAAAGTTGATACTGAGAGCCGTTAAGTAATTTGACTAAATTTTTATCAAACAGATATTAACTTCACGTGATAACAGCGTGAATAATTATCTAAAAATATCAGCGCATCAAAAATAAACTCATACACGAAACTAATAATGAATGAAATTGTAGTGCAGGTTTAATCTGAAGCTACACACAGCTGGAATGATAGCAGCAACATTTGGAATGGCAAACATCATAGCACGGCCATTTGGTGGATACACATCTGATGTTGCAGCCCGGTTGTTCGGAATGAGGGGCAGGCTTTGGGCCCTATGGATCCTCCAAAGCCTTGGCGGTGTGTTCTGCATATGGCTGGGGCGGGCCAACTCTCTGCCAATAGCCATCGTGGCGATGATTCTCTTCTCCGTGGGAGCACAAGCCGCATGCGGCGCAACCTTCGGCATCGTCCCCTTCATCTCAAGAAGATCCCTTGGAATCATCTCAGGGCTCACCGGTGCAGGTGGCAACTTCGGTTCAGGGTTGACTCAGCTGGTTTTCTTCTCAACGAACCGGTTCTCGACGTCGGCGGGGCTGTCGTTGATGGGTGGCATGATTGTGGCATGCACTTTGCCGGTGACACTGGTTCATTTTCCTCAATGGGGTAGCATGTTTTTCCCTGCTTCAAAAGATGCACAGAAATGCACTGAAGAATACTATTACACTTCTGAATGGAATGAAGAAGAGAAGCAGAAGGGTTTGCACCAAGGAAGTCTTAAGTTTGCTGAGAATAGCAGATCTGAGAGAGGAAAGCGTGTTGCATCTGCACCAACTCCACCCAACACAACCCCTACCCATGATAATAATAATGTCTAATAATAATAATAATAATCAACCAATTCAAGTTGAAGAATCTCAGGTTCTTTTTTATTTGATAATTTTCCACCTCTTATGTGATTCTTGCACATAAAGTTTGGGTGTAAGGGAATCTGTTTTTTAGATTAGGTGCTTCAATTTGTGGTGCAAGCATATTTGATATAATATGTATTAAAAATAAGTTGAAAACACAGCTGATGCATTTAACTTGATATGAAATTAATAGATGAAAGCTGTTAAATAATTTGATAAATTTGACTAAATTATTATCTAAAAACTATCAACTATCAATTTTATATGAAGTTAAAATTTTTACCTAAAATTGATATATAAAAAATAATGAATAATATATCGACCATGTAATTTTGAATTTTGGTGTACATTAAGAAAAAAAATGACTGCTCTTACTAAGTTATTTTTATGAAGAAAAATAATTTAATATATTTAAATAAGCTATTATTTCTCATGCTCATTAATTTTAGTATCGTTGAGATTGAATATTCTGGCGTTGAATAATGTGAGAGCAAGTGGGAACAACTTATATAAGGTGACATTACCATCAACAATACGTCAACACAGATCTTAAGACTAACATTGTTACCAGTTTATTATGTTGATGATTCCTCACTTCAATTATTGGAGCTTATAATACAATAAAAACTAACAACTATGTTCAAATAATGCTTACAAGAGTGACTCATCTTCACGCAATCAAGCTTAAGAAAAAGAATGGTTAACCACTATACGTGTCGTTTGCTTCAAGCCACATTCTATAATTCATTCAATTCCAAGATTTTGGGACTGCAAAAAAACAAACGTAAGCGTTTATGTTTTGAGAAAAATGTTGAGAAGCAGAAACAAAAAGGTACCAAGTATGATGAAGACAAACACAAACTGACAAATACAAACTATATATAAATATAAATAAATGCGTCATGCACCAAGTTCAACACTAGCTTAATAATTTAACAAATACAACATATTTACACAAGCAATTGCTTCATGTAGAACAATACATCAAGTAAAATGCTAATTAGAAATTAACTAATCAGTTACCAGATTATGGTATCTGAATCTAAATCTTGAAGTTTAGTAGCTTAATTTGCCAGTTCCATCACAGGTTGAACAGGATCTGCTAGAAGAGCACTTTGTACAATAGCTCCACTTCTTTGGAAGCCTATAACATATATAGTTCAATAACTAAGCTATTAATTAGAGAAATTAAACAAGGGAGGTTAGAGGAGGAAAAACAATAGTACATTAGTACCCTGCTGTGAATCGAGTAGCCATGTTCTTAGCTTGTGATCTTGCCCTCTCTGCGCTTTCGTCCGATCGTTTCTTGAGCACGAATCCTTCTCCATTGCACTCTGAACATATACCAGAACCTCCACAATCTTCACAGACTTTCACTTTAATTTCAACCTTTAATAAAGACATTTGATTTTGATTTATACAAATTAACACTAGTCATATGAAAAAGGTAGCAATATAATGCAGCAACCATGCTATATTATACAAAAAAAAAAAAAATCAGCTACCAAATCAGCTAATCAAATAAAATATTTGGTGAAATAATATTTTTCATAGTGTAGTACACAATGCATACTATTAACAACTAACATACTAATAAGAATATAGTTATCTCTACTAATTAAGATAAGCATAATTATGTTTGGAAAGATTTGGTTACTTACCTGTGTTGAAGAATCAGAAGATTTGGTTCTGTTTACAAGAAGAGTGGCAGCTGCAGCAACAAGGGTTGCAGTAACCGCCACTGAAGCTGCTGTCTCAGGCAATGCAAAGGACACGGTGGATAATCTCCTTCCTTGAAATTGTTGTGACTTTCCATCTATTCAATCAAGGAAACAACAAATTGAGGACTATAATTCTATAAAATTCAAGACATAGGTATATCCATGAACCTTGAGGAATTCATAGTATGTGACAGCATTCAATTGAACTATGCAAAAGCAACGGCAGCATCATGAAAGGACATGAATTCCCCGTGACTTAGTTTTCAGAATTCTCCATTGAGTTTAACACATAACATACTAATTTTACATATAATAATAATAATTTTAAAAAAAACAATGAAGAAGAAGAGGAAGAAAATAATATCTTAACTGTTGGAGGAGGAGGGAAGTGAAGGAGGGTGGTGCATGACAAGATCCATTGAAGATAACTGTCTTCTTCTCTTGTGTTGTGTTCTGTTCTCTCCACCAACTATTACTCTCTGTTTCTCTCTCTCTCTCTCTGTTCTGCTCCCTTATCCCTTTGCCTCCTTTCCTCCAAGTCTAAGAAGAAAGAGAAAAGTGAAAAGGAATAAAACAACAATTTTTCTCTTAAAATTCTTATAAAATAAAAAAATATTCTAGTTAATACTATTAATTTATTTATCTATAAAATATTTTTTTATTATACAATTCACTAGTTGGTACTTATAAAGTTTTAGACTTGAAATAAGACATTTCTATTAAACCTTAACAAAGCAAAAGAGATTGAAATGAACCGACAAATATTTTCTTAGCTGGTGGAACTTAGAACAAAGTTTAAGTCCAAGGGGTGACATGGATCACGTGACCAAAGCAAATCAAGTCTTTAATCTTTGCCAACTCTTGTGATCCCTTTTAGTTTCATACTCACTAACGCTCCCTGTTAATTTTTCTCAATCAATTCCAATCAAACTCATCTCATTGTAAAAAATTACCAATTAACATTGTGAATAATAAATGGTAATGTTTTACACACCTTTATGACCTTTCACTCTCAGTAAATTCTTCTGGTAGATTCTAAATTCCTATTCCATTTTAGTTTGGGGTAGTTATTAATGTCACTATTGTTAGAGTGCAGGCTATTCAATTTCAGACCCAACTTAACTAATTATGCTCAGAGTTTCACATTTCACAAACTTGAAACCACACAACACAATCTATAAATACACACTGGCTTGCAGTTGAATAGTCTAATTCAATATCCTCTTATGTATATCATGACTTTAGTATTAATAATTGCAACTTTTTAGGTGGAAGATTGTTAATTATTAGGGTAAGTTACATCATATTCAACCACTTCTGAATATTATGGATACATTAATGTCATATCTTTTTTTCAAAATATTAGATAATTTAAAGCTTAAGAAGTTAAAACTACCACTCCGGAAGAAGATTGATGAGACTTGTTTTCCTATTAGGCCACCAAACATTTAAATGAGAGGTAAAGACTATGGTGTTGTTATTCACTATTACACAAGTTTGTTAATTGGATTCAATTCTAATAAATGACAAAACCAGAAACTAAACACACATAAGTCAGCATTATAGGAAGGCTTAATGAGTTCCCCAGTTACCTGACACAATCTCAACTATTTTTCATTATGAAGTCAAGTGGTTTATCTCTTCAACTATTAATTGTAATAAAAGTTGTCTAACACTATTATAACCACTGTGAAAACGGTTAGAGATATAATCATTCATATTTTTCTCGTATATGAAATTACAATGTTGTTTTGTAAACAACAAAAAAAGGAAGATACAACTTGGATTTAGGGGCAAGAACAGGAACAAAAAAAATTGACTTGAGTTGTGGAAATAAGATGAAGTAACTCACGAGCATCCTTCCTTATTGCACAGATCAAAAGAGAAAAAACTCATTCACCACCTCTCTCTCACCAACTCACCTCCACCACAACACACAAAGTTATGTATCTTTGTACTATAAAACTTAGCTGTATCTGCATATATATCTGCATCCATCACCCTATTCACGAGCCCATTTAAGACCCTTTTGCTTCAAAAATCCACCTTATAAGCCTCTCACAATCCTCCTCTTTCTTCAAACAACACAAACACAACACTTGAAAATGCCTACTACTACTTCTACTACACATGTTTCTTTTCTTGTGGCCCTTTATATCTTCTTCCTTGCACTAAATTTTCTATGCATGAGTATGGCTAATGCCTCAAGGGTGATCATTCCCCGCAGCGCGCCAAGCACGGTTACTAGGCCGATGTTCTTGCCTGAAGAAGAAGCAGAGAGTACTCTTGTGATGCCGGATAAGCGAAATAACAAGAATGTCTTCAATGGGAGACAAGTGAGTAATTGCTTGCCGAAAGGGTTTCGCCATAACTCTGCTCCAAGCAGATTTGTGAACTATGATACACTAAGCTGCTCTGGAATAATGCACTCAAAGAATCCTTAAGCTTGAAGATATGATCTTGTTCAATGGAAGAGACTTCAATCACTGCTTTTCTTATATATGGTTTTTCTGAAGTTGGAACATGAGAAAATAGTTGTGTCTTTTTGCTTTGCTTGGCTCATGGATGGTGCCTTTTTCTTCTTTCTTTTCTTTATTATATATTTCAATTTTGAGTGATGTGGATAGGCAAGATGATCTTAAGTTTCCTTTTTTCCTGTTGTGTGTATAGAATGCTAAGATATGTTGGTCCAATATTGTGAAGAAAGAGTATGATAAATATTTTTTTTAAGCCATTACTATGTGTATGGCATGCATATTGTCCTAGCTTGTGAATAAGAATTTCATGTAACTAAAATTCATACTAACATGAGTTTTAGTATTTAAATAAAATTATCAATCACCAAAATTTTTATATCCATTCAAGTAGGTTGAGGCTACATTGTTTATAATGATGAATTATATAAAATGAATGGCACCCAAAAGTAGGAGCACACCAAAATCCAGAGATTATAAAATGAATATCAAACCGGTGTTCAAAGATTTAATGTTAAAATAACCTGTCTCATGGAAGTATAAAAAACATAACTTCAGAAGAATTGAAAATATGTTAGTTCTTTATGCAGAGTAGTTTCTGAATCATAATTGGTAGTTTTAAGTTGGTGATAATAAAATATAATCTCTAACCAATAAGATTTTGTAATCCCTCATAGCGTTGTTTAATTAAGTAGCCATGTATAAAGACTGAATTTCATGGTAAAGTAGCAATCGAAGGCATGATTATCTTTTAACATGATCAGAATTTTTCTAACATAACAAAAGGACCTGTATCTGAATTCTATTAAAACTGGTAACAATGCAGGGTTAATCTATAAGTATGTGAAATGCTAAATATGCAACAGGTTTCAGCAGTTTACAAACGCATCTTTTGACCTAAACATGTGAGACTCAAATACATCATTCTATTATTAGAGAATCTAACTATATAGATCATCTTCATCAGCACCACCAGCAGAAGTTGCAAACGGGTCTGCAGATCCAGTGGTCCTACTTCCAGTCTCTGGAAACCTAAACTCGGTTCCAAACCCCCGGGATTGCTGCAAGGTCTGAGCGAATGACTGGTATTTGCGGATATCAGCGTCGCTCACACTCCTACGTGCATACTTCATCGACTCTTCGAAATGGCCTGCTTTGATCTCCGCAACTTCATCGTCCACATCCTCATCCATGGCCTCTGGGTTATCTCTCCTCTTCCTCTCTCGCTCCAAGTCCTGAATGAAACCATAAAAATATATAAGGTCAGGTTTCCATGTTGCTGTTTGAGTTATGGTTTCGAAGGGCAAAGAACTAAAGAGTAAAGCTTTACATCAATCCCTTCTCTTTTCTCCCTTACACTCCAAAAATCCAGACTCATAAACGTACCTTTTCTATGTTTTCTCTTATGGCATATTTGCATGCTCGCTGGCATATCTCTGTTATATCAGCACCACTGAAGCCTTGAGTATACTTGGCTAGTGCACTCAAATCGACATCTTTCGAGACAGGTGACTTCCTCATGCACGCCTTGAAGATCTGATAACGAGACTCCTCGTCGGGGAGAGGGATGTAGATCAATTGATCAAGACGGCCTGGCCGAAGAAGTGCTGGATCAATGATGTCTGGCCTGTTAGTAGCCCCAATTATGAACACAGTCTTCTTGGCAGACATTCCATCCATTTCTGTCAGAAGTTGATTCAAAACTCTATCGGCAGCACCACCAGCATCCCCGACACTACTTCCTCTCTGCAACAATGACAAAGTGATAAGCATTTGCGAAAATCATGAAGTTACTATCACATCCAATTCTTAGTGACACCATGGGGTCATTGCATTTTCTCCCAAACTTGCGTGAGCAACGGTAAGGCATTAAGCTTAAACGATAGAGTACAATTAGAACTAAATTCAATATCAAAAGGCAAACTAATATATCAAACTAGGAGCGAGCCAAAAAAGCAAACCTGAGTGGCGATGGAGTCGAGCTCATCAAAGAAGAGAACACACGGAGCTGATTGTCTAGCCTTGTCAAAAATTTCTCGAACATTGGCTTCGCTTTCACCAAACCACATAGTAAGCAATTCCGGGCCTTTCACACTTATAAAGTTAGCTTGACATTCATTAGCAATTGCCTTGGCCAACAAAGTTTTTCCACACCCTGGAGGACCATAGAAGAGGACTCCTTTAGATGGTGACATACCAAATTTCTCGAACTTTTCTGGGTGCTCTACCGGATATTGAACAGTCTGCATCCACAAAGGCAAGATGATTTCAGATTAAGAGGATATAGAATTATGGAACAACGCAAAATTACGTATACTAAAAATAAAAAATAATAAGTATGACCTCTTGCAGCTCACGCTTGACGTTCTCAAGGCCTCCAATATCATCCCAACTGACATTAGGCACCTCAACAACCTGTGGACAGAGGGAATTAGTTTGGAAAAAACAGAGGGACATACAGAAAGCCTAAAACTTGATAATATTCTAAAATGAACCAAAAAAAAACAACTAACAGTTTCACGTAAGGCAGATGGATTGCTTGTTCCTAGGGCAGTCTGGAAATGCTCATTTGTAACTGCCATAGAATTCAACACTTCAGCATCAATAGTCTCATCTTCCAAGTCGATGACATCCATTTTTTCCCTAATGCACTGCAGAGCAGCTTCAGTGCAAAGAGCAGCAAGGTCGGCACCAACATACCCATGAGTATCTTTTGAAATTCTCTCCAGATCAACCTACAGTAAAAGAATCAGAATAGTTGAACCACAAAATATTTAAGGATGTCAATGAATAAACTGGAAAAAAGATAGAAGTGAATATACAAACACTTCACAGATTGCAAAATTTGGATCCATACAAAAATGTAACCACATGGAAAACAACTTTAAACACCAATATAAGTTACAAATGCTCTCTATTTACCTCATCAGAAAGCTTCATGTTCTTGGTATGTATGCGAAGGACTTCAAGTCGACCGACTTCATCAGGAACACCAATGTCAATTTCTCTATCAAATCTACCAAACCTTCTTAATGCTGGGTCAATGCTATTTGGACGATTTGTTGCACCAATAACAATAACATGTGCTCGAGACTTCAATCCGTCCATAAGAGTCAAAAGTTGTGAAACAATCCTCCTTTCAACTTCACCATTTGTCTTCTCTCGCTTGGGTGCAATCGAATCAATCTCATCAATAAATATGATGGACGGAGCATTCTTTTCTGCTTCTTCAAATGCTTTCCTGAGATTGCTTTCACTCTCTCCGGCCAATTTGGACATAATCTCTGGACCATTAATACAAAAGAAGAAAGCTCCAGTTTCATTAGCAACAGCTCTTGCAATTAGTGTCTTTCCAGAGCCAGGGGGTCCATAGAGCAAAATTCCCTTGGGTGGCTTCACACCAATCGACTTAAAAAGCTGAGGATGTCTCAGTGGAAGCTCTACAAGCTCACGGATCTGTGCCATTTGCTTCCTAACACCACCCACATCATCGTATCCAACTTCATCCAGCCTTTCTTCATCCTCCCGTTTCACGGGGTCACCTTCACAGAAGATTTCAGTGTCTGGAGCAACCACACAATACTCCCCAGGATCAGTTTCAATGACCTTGAACTCTACACTTCTCATCCCTCCTCGGACAAGGAATAGATCTCCTTTTCTGACAGGACGATAAGCCTCCAAGAAATAAGCTTCAAGTTATAAAACAAATAATTAATATGTTAGTATACATTTCCATCACATAGACTTACACAAAACTAAAATAAAAAATTCCCCAGATATGTAAAATTCCAGCTTGAAATGCGTAGAATCAGGGGGAAAGACGATTCTACAAATAGATCAATGTGGTAAAATATCACAATATACAAAAGGTAGTCAATAGAATTATGCATTCATAAAATAGACAGCATAAGGTCCAGCCAGCTACAGAAAAAGGAGTTCCAACAAAAAGAAAGATAACAAGTCAACTCACTATAATCACGACAGAAGAGAAAAGAAAAACTTCAGAATATCGTTATGAATATCATCAACTCATGAAGCAAGGATCCAATTTTAAAGTTCAGCAATAAAGCACTTCAAAAAAATAAAACCATACTCAAAAGGTAATCTATCATATGGAGGAAAGTCCCAGAACAAATCAGAATTTACTACTGAAGCAGTCATAAGTCATAATAACTGAAACTATGCTATTCTCTGCAACATGAGAGCAAAGCAGGCTAGAAACTCACGTTTCAAGTAAGCATCAAACAGATTTCCAGTGACACCTTCGATAGTATCATCGATAGGCAGAATGTGGACTCGTTTCCCATACTTAACATCAGGGCACTGATGCACAGACACAACATCACCGAGACGAACCCTCAAATTGGACCTCACAACCTTGTTCATCCTGATTTTGGGCTCCTCGCAATTGTCATCAGCAAGTGCAATGCAAATAGTGTCCTTCCTTTTCTTTCCCTGCACCACAAATCAAACATCACAAACCACACAAGCCCCTGGAAGACATCACATAATAACACAGCACAATGACCAAATAACCCAGCACAGAACACCAAAATGCTCACCAAACAAGTCCAAAAACAATAAAAGTTTCAAACTTCAATTCAATTCAAAATAATAAGTTTCAGCATAATACACAAGCAGAGAACTTGAAAATTGATTAAAGACAAACACACGGAGAGGATTAGAATAGGTCATAAACCAAGTCCAAAGACACTGCCAAGTTTTCCTTTCTCCTTTTGATCCCAAAAACATTAGTATGTTTTAGCTAAACCCTTAAAACAGACAACACAATTTCTTCACAAAATACACGAAACCCATGTTTGGGAACTAGATTGCAAACCATCGAAAAGGTTCAAAGAAGTGACCTTGATGAGAATAGTGTCGCCCCGAAAAAGTTGGAGCTTTTCCATTGTCCGTGGGTGCATAGCCACGACGGAATTATCGTCGTTGACGGCTTCATCGACGACCAATCTGTTCGGAGACTTCTTGCGTTCGAGAATCGCGGTGGAGAAGTCCTTCTTCCCCGATTTCCTAAGAAAAGAAAAAGAAAAAAGATTTTTATTTGAATTTTTTGGGGCAAACTTAACCTGGAAACGAAAACATTAATAAGAGAAAAAGAAGTATTTTTGGGGCGAAGATATCTGAGAGAACAAGTTGACTCACGAGTCGGATGATTCGCCCTGGTGAGACATTGGCAATTTGGTGGAATCGGAAGATCAGAAAAGTGCAGCGAAAAGAGAAGAGAGTTGAGAGTTGCAGAAGAACAAACAGCAGAAGCAAAAACTGAATTTTTTTAATTTTATTTATTTTCCGATTTTTATCACTATTTATTTTCGGCTGGTTTGTTCAGCAAGAAAAATAATTGGGATAAACTTATAACTTTTGGACTGTTTTATGCGGATTAGTGGATTACGGGACAAGTTAATATATAGTGTGTAAAAGATTCTAATCTTATCTTTTCTTTATACAATTTAAATTTGATTTAAACAATTCTATTTCTAAAGTCAAATTATCTTTTTTTAAATTGATGCTTGCTATAGATAGTATTTGTTTGGGCGCCATTATTTTGATAAAAAAAAAGATTTTTTTAATAAAAAAAAATCTTTTTTTATTTTTTAGCGTGTTTGACAAATTTCTAGTAGTAAAAGTAAAAGCACTAAAAAAATAAAAAAAAATCTTTTTTTAGAAGCCGTAATTTATATCTTTTTTTAAAAGATTTTTTTTCCTTAAAAAAAATATGTTTTTCATATAATAAATAAACAAAAAAGTATTTTTATATTGTTATTTTTTACATAAGATACCCAAACATAAAATTACTTTTACTTTTCTATAAGATCTTTTAAAAAAAGACAACTAAAAAAAATCTTTTCTTAGAAGCTCACCCAAACAAGCTCGTATAAGTCTTTTTGGCGTATAAATTTATATAAATTAATTTAAACCCAACAAAAAATAACTCTCAATTTAGGGCTTGTTTGGGTGAGCTTTTAAGAAAAGATCTTTTTTCGAGTTATCTTTTTTTAAAGAGTGAATACCCCATCCGGCCCCTGACAATTATCTCGAAAGGACAACGAGGCCCCCAAGAAAAAAAAACACCCAATCCGGCCCCTGATAATTTTTTTTTGGGACTGATTAGCCCCTGTGCCAAAAAAAATAACATTAATTTTTTTTGGCACAGGGACCTCGTTGTCCTTTCGAGGTAATTGTCAGGGGCCGGGTTGGGTTTTTTTTGTCAGGGGCCGGATTAGGTTTTTTTTTTTGTCAGGGGCCTCGTTGTCTTTCGAGGTAATTGTCAGGGGCTGATTTGGGTTTTTCTCTTTTTTAAAAGATCTTATAGAGAAGTAAAAGTAATTTTGTGTTTGGATATCTCATGTAAAAAGGTCTTTTTATCGATCAATTATGTTTGGGTATAACAATATAAAAGTACTTTTTTATTTATTTATTACATGAAAAATATCTTTTTTTAAGGAAAAAAGATCTTTTAAAAAAGATGTAAATTACAGCTTCTCAAAAAAGATCTTTTTTTTATTTTACTAGTGTTTTTACTTTTACTACTAGAAATTTGCCAAACACGTTAAAAAATAAAAAAATGATCTTTTTTTATTGAAAAAATATCTTTTTTTAACAAAATAATGGCGCCAAAACATGCACTTAAGGAGTGTGTAAACACGCGCTTCCTCAACTTTGAATAGCGCAAAATGAAAAACAGTTCTTCTTTAACGTTTGTATTTCACGTTCTTCCTCCTCCTCTTTTTCCTCCTTCTTCTTCTCCTTTTTCTTTGTATTCTTCCTTCTTCTTTTTTTTCGGATTCCTTCTTCTTCTTCTTCACGTGTTTCATCCTCATTGTGATTCTTTTTATTATTGTTATTGTTACTGTATTTTTTTCTCATCCTCTTTTTATTGATTTTGCAATATTATGCATTTTTTTCTTTGTTTGATTTTTTCTCCTAAGAATAATTTTAAAAAAACGAAATAAGAAGATAAGGAAGAAGAAGAGAAAGAGTTTTGAATTATGCAGAACTTATTAGAATAAAAATACACCCAAATAAATATCTTCGTGTTATCCAAATTTGCTGCAAATACAAAAAAATATTTTCTCTAATACTGCATTTTTTTCTTCTTCTTTTTTTTTCTTATTTCTTTCTTTCTTTTAGTTAAATGAATGTAAGTTCATCATCTTTCAAGTAATTTTGCAGCATCATGTGTTTTTTTTTCTTTTTTGTTTGATTTTTTTTTTTATTCTTGTTAAGAGAGTAAAATAAGAAGAAACTTGAGAAGGTATAACAAAAAGAAAAAAATGAATAAAAAAGGAAGAAGAAGATGGTAATAATGATAAAAAAAAAGTAGTAAAAGATGATGAGGAGGAAGAAGAAGAGTTTTGAATTATGAAAAACTTATCAAAATAAAAATACACCCAAATATCTTTATGTTACACCCAAATATCTTCGTGTTACACCCAAATTTACTGGAAATACAGAAAAAATATTTTCTCTAATCCTGCATTTTTTTCTTCTTTTTTTCCTTATTTCTTTCTTTCTTTTAGTTAAATTAATGTAAATTCATCCTCTTCTAAGTAATTTTGCAACATTATGTGTTTCTTCTTCTTCTTTGTTTGATTTTTTTGTTTTTATTCTTGTTAAGAAAGTAAAACAAGAAGAAATTTGAGAAGATAAAACAAAAAGAAAAAGATGAATAAGAGAAAAAGAAGAAGAAGATGGTGATGATGATAAAAAAAGAAAAGCAGTAGAAGATGAGGAGAAGGAAGAGGAAGAGTTTTAAATTATGCATAATTTATCAGAATAAAAATACACTAAAAATTCTTAAAAATATACCCAAATATCCTCGTGTTACACCAAAATTCGCTGCAAATACAGAAAAATGTTTCCTCTAATGCTACATTTTTTTCTGAATTGAACCACACCTCAGCCACTTGATTTGATTCAAAACAATAAAAGGAGGAGAAGAAATTCCAATGAAAAAGAAGGAGGAAGAGGAGGAGGAGGAAGAGGTGGTGTTGATGACGACGATAACGAAGAAGAAGAAGAACGTGCAGTAACAAGAAGAAGAAGAACGTGCAGTAATGGCACGAAACGCGTAAATATAAATGACTTGTAAAGACGTGTATGGATAAAACGCTTGTATGTGGAGAATAATTTTTCTAAACTTGAGTTAATAAGCATATATTAAAAACTCAAGTGTAGTCAACTTTATGTGAAGTTGATAATCGTTAGATAAAAATTTAATCAAATCAATCAAATTATTTAATAATTATTAATTATCAACTTCACATAAAGTTAACTACACTTGAATTTTTACCTACTTATATTGATTTCTAAAATTATACTAATATGGCAAAAATAAGGTCAACTAACATGATCAATAATGATAAGTTAAAACTTAAAACACTAAATTGAATACATCAAAATTTTGTCGACTAAAATGAGTTAATACTCAAAATGGCTACTGAAATTTGACTTCCGATTCAATTTATTCCTCCCATTTTCAATTGACCTAAATTGTAGTTTAAAAGTTTAATATGTGATTCAAATTGGCCCCTCCATCCATTTTTGTCATAAAAAAAGTAACATGACACGTTTAATTGACACATGGCACCTAAAATGTAACAAAATGACATCGTTCATTAAGCAAACTCTCGATTGGTGATTCTTCTTCTTCCTCCTCTTCCTCCTCAATTTGGCACTCTCTCACCTCAGTTCACCGTCCTCTCGCCTCCATCGTCGCACCTCTCTTCTCAATCTCGCCTCCCTCTCACTCTTTCACACAGTCACACTCACAACCACGCCGCCGCGATTCTCCTACTCTCGTCGCGACAACGCCATCGCAAAGCATGCTCGTGGAACCAACTCCAACATCACCGCAACACCAATACATGTGAATCAAAAAGTTTTGAACCGATAGCACCCTATCAATCCCATTCTTCAGGGTTTGACTGTGGCACTTTCTCCCAAGTTGAAGGCAATCCATCTTAATACAGAAATCAATTAAAAGCACAAATGTGTAGTTGTTGAAAAAAATTATTATGCAAAAAATAAAAGAAAAAAATCAAGAGGTTGATGAGGAACGTGGCTATTAGAATAAGCCTAGATCACGGTATTAGTATATAAAAGTGTCTAAAGCATCGTTGAAGTGATGAAAAATTAAAAGGGAATAAAACGTCATTGCATAGGTGTGCGAGGCTCAAAAGGGTGTGTGTAATGCGGGGGTTGCGAAGGAGGGCGGTGATGGTGAGGAGTGCCTGTATTTAGAGGAGATGGCATGTGGTGTGGCACGCGGTCTGTGGTATCGCGTTGAAGGAGGAGAGTGTGGTTGTAGTTATGCTGGTGGCAAAATATGAGAAAATGGAGAACGATGAAGATGAAAATGAAAAAGAAGGTGAAGATGAAAAAAGAGCGGTAATTGAGTGGGAGAAAAGGATGCTTCAACGAAGAAGTTGTAGTTGTTGAGATGAAACTCTAGCCATTCATTTGGAGGTTGGCATGAACAGTTTGATATTTTGACCATTCAATCTTTATTCTCTGTTTAATTAAATGTGCAATATCATTTTTTCAATAACAAAAATAGACCGAAGAATCAGATTGAGTCATACATTAAAATTTTAAAATATAAATTAAATTATTTAAAAATTAAAAAGCTAAATTGAATTGGAGTTCAATATTAACTCTACTAAATTGAAATACGAATATAATTTCGTACGTCAATTTGACTAGTAATTCTCAAAAATTAAATATGTATTATAATGAGCTAATTTTTTTTTGAATAAATATTCAACCCTTTGAACTTGCAAATCCATATTCTTTTTTTTTTTAAGTCTTATTCTTTTCAATATTTTATTTTAAAACAATTTGCTGTCCCGTTGCGCATTTTGGGCTAATTTTTCTTACATTTGCGTTTATCTGTGATGGACAACAATTCCCTTGGGATAGGCCTAATTCATGTTCTTTTTTGTCCTTGTGAATTAGACATGGGCTCACCCAAAATTCATGGTTCAAAAAGTTTATGTCTTCAGTCCAAACAAACAAAAACCGTTATTGGTCCAGAATTAAGAATAAATAACTTCCAGTCCAAAAAACAAATAAATAACTATGAACTATGATTGCAAATCTGAAATCTCCAACAAATGAAGATTGTTATCCTTTTTAACTTAAGAAACAAGTCTTGTATTGAATAAACGTCTCCAGTAAGCATTCTACTGCAAACTATGATTAGAATGTTCATGATTATGCACGATGAATGCTATCAATTGTACCCATATACCAACGGTTATATGTTTTCATTATTATTCATTTCCTTGTACACAACTCATATAGCACTTAAGCAAGTGACCCCTCAGAGAAGAAACTTTTTCATTAAGATCACATTTATATGATGATTACTTTTTAGTTGTCAATGTAATCATTATTGAACATTATGGTATACAGTAACAGAACCCTCTATTTACTTTTGTCAACAAGATCTGTTGTTATCTGTTACGTGCTTGCTTCAGCCTTATATATAATTTATATATTTCAAGCATTTTTCTTTTTGACAAATCATGCTATGTATGTCAACTATTTGAATTATTCGTGTGTTCTATTAAATAGGAGTTAAGAGTTCGAATCTTATCATATGTATATAATAATCAATTCTTAAATAAAATTTAAATTTGCGACGGATTAATTTTTAATTTGTCAAATCCAGAAATACCTAACAAA
Organism: Arachis ipaensis; assembly: GCF_000816755.2. Classification (NCBI taxonomy): domain Eukaryota; kingdom Viridiplantae; phylum Streptophyta; class Magnoliopsida; order Fabales; family Fabaceae; genus Arachis; species Arachis ipaensis. The sequence continues at coordinate 2,972,446 of NC_029787.2, read as the reverse complement.
ATCATACTATCGTCAGTCAATTCATTCGATTAAACAGAAGTCAAGAATTCAAATATTACCATATGCAAAATTTTAAATAAACTCATATTTGCGACGAATTGATTTTTAACGAGATCATGCTATGTTTTGTTTTCCTTTGCATTTGTCAAAGTTGAACAGTTATACACTTTCTTTCATTTCTTTTGGCTTATTGAGTTGTCTTCCAATAAAGTAAACTATTATAGTTTGAAAATTGATAAAGAAAAATATATTAATTTTTTGGTCTACATAAAATTAGTGATTAGTGACTTTAATTTTATAAATATTTCATTAGTTTGAAACACCAAAAAGTTTTAGAAGTAAACAAAATTAGGCTCTATCACCATTTTCATTCTCTTAACCTCCACAAAATTAGGAGCAAAACCATGTCCATTGTGTTGGTTTTATGTAAGAGTTTCTCCTTTCTAGAAAAATATATTTTCTTAAATGCATCATCCATTCAAAGTTTTAATCTATATTTTTAAAAGTAAGCCTTTAAATTGAACTGTCCCCACCACTTCCCTCCACCCCTCCCCATAAAAATTATAATTTACAATCCATAGAGACACAAATGAATGATACATAAGTACATACATCACTTTCACATCACACTTGTGTTATCTGTGTTTGATGAATCCATTTATATAGTACATAGTTCATGCTTTCTATTCTAGCCTCTAACATTAACAATACTATGCAAAAACAGTTATTGTAATTTTGTTATTATTAGTAAAATATAATAATAATAATAATAATAATAAGGTTGGTTGATCATTGATGTGATCAAATTATAGGGGACTGGCCCCCTCAATTTTGGGGTTCTGGAAATTGTGGCATTAGCACATGGAAGCAACATCATTTCCATATTGGTCTTTGGAAAATGAAAAAGAAAGAACAAACTATTGTAAAGAAAAACAAAAAGAAAAGATAAAATAAAAGCAAATGCATACAAAACTATAATACTGGATGAGGTTTGAGTGTGAGTGTGTGTGTGACTACTAAATACTAATATAAGCAAAGTTTATATTTTTATTTAATAGCAAATAAAATATAAACCATGATCGAATAATTTATTTTCTAAGTTTACACAGTACACTGAAGTGGAGCAGTCAGCAGTGTCTTTATAGCATATGAGCTTAAAGCTTTGGTCTTTCTCTTTGCCTTTGAGTGTTTCTCTTTGTCAAAGCTTTCACATTTCACTACTTCTTTGAGCTCAACTCAGCTGAATGCTTAGTTAGATCCAGGTGCTGTTCTTTCTCTCCATTTTTTGTTTTGTTCTGTTTTGTTATTTGTACTGAAAGCTTTATTAGCATAAGATTAATGTGGCATCTTTCTGCATTGTTTTGGCTTGGTTCTTCAGTTTTAGTATGTAGCATAGGTAAAAGAGGAATCTTTGCATTTTTCTCAGTGCTTTTTGTTCTTTTACATTCTAGGAAGGTGCAAGTTTGGTTCTTTCTTGTTCCCTGTCACCATTTTCTATGGAAAACAAAACATGGGTTTTGTGTTTTGTTTAGTGGAATGAAAAGACACGCTTTGCTCTCTTGGCTGGGAGCCATGTTTCTCTTCTAAGCTCATCTGGTTCAGAAATGCTTCTGTTTTGTTCTTGTTTTTGTTTTTTTTTTTGTTTTTTCCCATTTTTCTCACACCGCTTCTTCTTCCCTTTTATTTATTTTTTATTTAGCTTTTGGATTTGTTTAAAGATCCTGCTTTACTTTCTCTGGTCCCTTTAAACTGTTGTGTTCTTACTTGATGAAGAAAAGAGAAAAGACAATCAACCACTTTAGCTGTTTTGTACTTTGTATTTGCCAACTTTGTGTTCTGTATAGTTCCTTTTGGTTGATATATTTTGAGATTTTCAAATTGGTCTTAAATTTTACCACTTTTAACAAGAAATGTGTGACTTGCATGACAGGTAGTTGATGAAAGAAATTCTCCATTGATCAGAGAATGTTGAATATATAAAAGAAATGTATGTATGCTGCAAATGTAACAACCGGCTTGTACTGAATTTCTATGGTATTTAGACTTTGATTCATGGAAGAAATACAGTCTCAATCGGATGCATATCGGTCTTCTTCTTCATCAGCAAGTAGCCCGGCGAGTAGGGTGCCATCAAGTCACTTCTTCTACCTTAGAAAGCCGGGTTCTCTTCGACAACCAATCTCATTTGAGGACTCACCTGAATGGGAAGACACTGATGTTGAAGCTAGAGGTGATGAAGGAGGAGGAGACACTATCAATGTTGCAACCCCGGCTTCACCTTCGCTTTCTAAGCTCAACAGTGGTTCCTTGGCATCTCCATATGGTTCATATATATTGGAGGGTGCAGTTCTTCCTCATAAGATCGTTGGTGCTTCTGTTGTGTGGAGGGATTTGACTGTTACCATAAAGGGAAAAAGGAAGTACTCTGATAATGTTATTAAGAGTTCAACTGGTTATGCCTTACCTGGTACAATGACTGTGATTATGGGACCTGCTAAATCAGGGAAATCGACGTTGTTACGCGCCATTGCAGGTCTTAAAGCAACTTGCTTTGTCCTTGCTCAATAATAAGTGTATTTGTATGCTTAAAGCTAAATTGGAAATTATGATCTTCTTTACTTCAGGAAGATTGCATCCTTCAACCAGGACTTATGGTGAAGTGTTTGTGAATGGGGCGAAATCGCACTTGTCCTATGGATCATATGTGAGTTCAATATCTCACTACCTGTTTAGTATTGGAATTTTTGTTGTGTTTTGTTTAACACTCCAATCGAGCTTAATTTGCTTAGTTATAATAAACTCATGCTTGAACAGGTTTACATATGAACCAATGAGTTTTGGTTATATGAGAAGCTATTTTCTGAATTGCAGGGTTTTGTGGAGAGAAAGACCAATCTGATTGGATCACTCACTGTGAGAGAGTTTCTGTACTATTCAGCTCTGCTTCAACTCCCAGGATTCTTATTTCAGAAAAAGAATGTGGTAGAGGAAGCTATCCAAGCGATGTCTTTAGGTGACTATGCAAATACACTTATTGGTGGACATTGTTATTCAAAGGGCCTCTCCGGGGGCGAGAGAAGACGTGTTAGCATTGCGAGGGAGCTTGTGATGAGACCACAAATCCTGTTTATAGATGAACCTCTTTATTGTCTGGACAGGTGTTCTTCTTGCTATGCTGGATTTCTTTGAAAATCCAATGTCATCAGTTGCTTGATTGCATTTCACACTTTTAGAGGCATCTAGTAATTTTCTTTTTCTTCAGTGTCTCAGCACTTTTGATGATGGTTACATTGAAGAAACTTGCAAGCAGTGGCTGCACTCTTATTTTTACTATTTACCAGAGCAGCACAGAAGTCTTCGGCCTTTTTGATCGAATATGCCTTCTTTCGAATGGAAATACTTTGTTCTTTGGAGAAACATTAGCTTGCTTGCAGGTAAAAGTGACCATGGAAAATGAGTGTGTTGCAGTGTTCTCAATGATCCCTTTTCTGTAATTACTGACTGCTTTATTTACTTTGATGAAGCACTTCTCAAATGCTGGATTTCCCTGCCCTATCATGCAAAGTCCTTCCGATCACTTTCTTCGAGCAATCAATACAGATTTTGACAGGATAATTGCAATGTGTAAAAACTGGCAGGTAAATGTATATATTTTCTTTTCCTTCTAAAATTACATATTTTTGTCAGAGATTTTATGAACATTATATTTATAATAGGATGATAATGGAGACTTTTCTTCGGTCAACATGGACACAGCAGTGGCTATTTGCACACTTGAAGCAACATATAAATCATCTGCAGATGCAGCTGCTGTTGAAAATATGGTTATGAAACTCACAGAGAAGGTATATATTATAATTAACTTTTGCATGAAGCTGTTGTTCCTTGAGCTGGATTAATCATGATTTATTTTATTGGTTTAATCCACATTAATTCTAAAACAAGAAATCTTGGTTCCCAGGAAGGTCCATCTCTTAAATACAAAGGCAAAGCTAGTGCTGCTACTCGCATAGCAGTCTTGACATGGAGGTCTTTATTGGTTATGTCAAGGGAGTGGAAATATTACTGGATTCGTCTGGTTCTCTGTATGCTTCTTACACTTTGCATTGGTACTATATTTTCCGGCTTGGGGCACTCGCTTTCTTCAGTTGGGGTGAGTTCACACTACATGTCAACTGCATTTTATCTTTCAAGTCATGTTTACATCTGCAATTCATGATGCAAAGGACTTAACATTCTATCATCTTTTGCATTGCAGACTAGAGTTACAGCAATTTTTGTATTTGTATCATTCTATTCGCTTCTAAGCATTGCTGGCGTGCCTGGACTTATTAAAGAAATCAAGGTAATCATGGATTTTTTTAACAGTTTTAACTCTCTAATCTTTCAAAATGTTGCTGATGATAAGCTGTTTACTCATATTGCAGATGTATGAATGTGAAGAATCTAACCAGCATTCAAGTGCACTAGTATTTTTACTTGGACAATTCTTGTCCAGCATGCCATTCCTTTTCCTCATCTCCATTTCATCAAGTCTAGTTTTCTACTTCCTAGTAGGGCTGAGAGATGAATTCAACTTCTTAATGTACTTTGTGCTCAACATTTTCATGTCTCTTTTAGCAAGTGAAGCACTTATGCTACTTGTTGCTACTTTATGGCAAGATATCTTCTGGAGTTTCTTAACAACTTTGTGCATTCAGGTGAGTCTAGTATTTGGAACAATGTCATATCTAACATTAGTTTTACTAAAATTGTATTTAATACTTGTAATCATATTTGTGCGACTTACTTGCATGCCATTTCAGGTAGTGATGATGCTTTCCGCCGGATATCTTAGAATCCGAAATGATTTGCCTGGACCAGTGTGGATATATCCAATGTCATATATATCCTTTCATACATACTCTATTCAGGTAAGTTTCAGAAATTTTCTATTTCCACTCTTCCTTGCTTCAATTTTAGTTCAAAAGTACTACCTTGTTGTCAATTTGTTACTTGTTTTTCATGATATCAGAAAGAAATCAGTGAATATAAAATCATTCATGTGTTTCGATCCAACTACTTAAGATTTCAGGAGATAGGATTCATAAAATCCACTAATTCTTTTGTAAAATTCTAAAGCATAACATAGATTTAAGTTAAACTAGTTTTCTGTAGTCTGCATTAAAGCAATAATTCCAATTTTCTCATTGTAGGGTCTATTGGAGAATGAGTACCTAGGAAGTACCTTTTCAATTGGGGAGGTGAGGACCATATCAGGATTTCAAGCTCTCCAAAACATCTATGACATCTCTTCTGACACCAATTCAAAGTGGTCAAATTTGCTGGTTTTGTTTCTCATGGCAGTTGTTTATCGTTTTCTTGTGTTCATTTTATTATGCAGAAAATCATCTCTGCTTATTAGTTGTAGGTGTCAAAGAGTAGGTACAGAATTTACTAGTTGATTTGGCTTACTTGCATAGTTGCATTGTACAATTAAATTCTTTTTTTATCTATTTTGCATTTCCTATATCAGTTTTGAGTTTATCATGAATTTTTGTAGCTGGATATGTCTCGTAAAATTCTTGGTCATTACTTAAATGTATCTCATTCTCAATCCACAATTGCACCAGAACTTAAGATTCTTGTGGTTTTCTCTGGTGAATTACATTGACCTACCTTGAGCTTAGGTAATGCTATGCATGATAAAGTATACACTAACCTCCCCTGAAATTCAATGCTTTTTATTTAATGCTTCATCGTTTCAAGGATCATTTAAGTAAGCATTAGCTTGTTTTCTTCAAGTCGAAGATGACTCACAACATCAAATACCAAATAGCAGATGAGCTTTGATTCTTGTTCTCAGAAATTTCTCATATTCATAGAGAATCCAACATCAGCAAAATTAGTTTGGCCAAAAATGTCATGTACGTGCTTTTAATAAGATATTAAGCCGAAATACATATACCATTATTTCACGGTTCCAAACATAATCGTTTGATTATTTAAGCTCACGAAATTATTATCAAAGTAACCACCACTATGAATTTAAAAATGCCCTCAAACAAAAATCAAAATTGGCTATAAAGAATGGGAAGCTAAGAGTAGGGGTATGGTGTAATTGAAAAGCTAAGCATGGTACTTTGGCTGAACAAAAAATTAAATAACATTAGTAAATGTATAAGTCATCATATTCACGCTTTCCTTCCTCGGAACTGTTTCCCTGCACGCTGATTGTTTTTCTTCTTCTCTAGGTGAGATTTTGCAATCTTTTCTCTCTTTGCAACCACTGGCATTTTCTTCTTGCGTTCCTTCTGACGGTTGCTTAGTCCACCCGTCTGTTTGAAATGAACAATACAAACAAAACTTAGTTGAATGCAATCAAAATCATTTAACATCAATTTTTTCCTTTTAAACTTTCCAAATTCACAGATAACCTGGATAGTTTATTCTTTCTTTAAAAAAAGTTATGGAATCAACTACCAAGTTTAAGATATGCATATTTGGTTAAAATTCATTGCATTTCAAAAGTCCAAAAAAAAAAAATTACAAGAATGAACTGCTAACATACCTTTTTCTGATTTGCAGCTTTTCTAGGAAGGTATTTTCCTCTATCCTCCCTTCCTGCTTTAGCCAATGCAGACCTTTCTTCCTTGCTCCGCCTTCGCTTTACATGAACCTAGAAGGTGCATGAATAATTTCAATCAGAGGGTAGTATGAAATTTAAAAAAACCACCACATAAACACCATCTCATTTAGTTATAGTTGTGTTTTTCTCTTTTTGCATAGATTGCAGATAGATATCATCCATATACCAATTTAGACAACCTAAAGTACTTACGTCAAACATTGAGCTGTCTACTCGCTTCAAACTTAGTTGATCAGAATTTGGAACTTGGAAATCAGCAAACTTTCTTTTCTTTGCTGGGTCTTTCTTTCTTCTATTCGTACCTACACTTTCATCATCACCAGAAGTGTGCACATCATCATCATCTTCCTGTTCGGAAACTTCAATATGCCAGCCTCGATCTTTCTTAACTAACAGTGAAGGGTTAAGCTGCAAAACCAACATTATGAACTAAATTGTGTAGACATATGGTACCTTGCTTACCAACATGCACAAAAAGAAAGGAGCAAAGAGGATAATCACCTCTCTGAATAAGCCAATCAGAGATCGAGCTGCTACTGAAACTGCCTTCTCACGATCTTTTTTATACGAAGCAAGGTCTCGTAGTAAGTCTTCATTCATTAACTACATTCCAAAATCCATAATAAAGGAGGAACTTAACAATGCACAGGACATTGGTAATAGAAGTTCAAGAGTAGAGGGGGCATTCTCCAATTCCAAGGTCAGAGTATGCAACAATCCAGCTAAAAGAGTTATTACTGTGAAACTAAAAATGAAGGAGCACGTGTAGGAATTGAACCCAAGGCCAATTAGCCAACACTGTATGATTCCCACTAGTTAAGCCAATGCTCATTACTAGTAAAGTTATTAAAATGCATATATGCACAAATAGGAGGATTATGAAGTAGTACCAATGGCATCCGCATGCATATTTCCCTGACTGCAGTTAGTCCAACAGTGATAGCCTTAAAATATCAATGAGATTCATAAAAATATCAAAGTTCAGTGCCCGGACCATGGAAATAAAAATATCTACTAATATTAAACATTAAGCAAACCAAAAAGGATCACCTCAGGACGAGAGCGATCATGTATAAACTCAGTTACTATTTGCTTGAACAAGGGCTCAACATCATTAGGAGGAACCTGGATTCAGATACAGCTCATGTGAGATAGATAGGATATAAAATAACATAAGGGAACAACCTAGAATAAATGATAAACCTACAGAATAATCAAATTCTGATTTCGAAAAAAAAAAAAAGAAAAAAAAAAGAAAGAATAAGAAGAGACGAATCAAAACAGTTTGATTAAGAAAAATCACAAGCGTACTGTACCTTGTCATGGCAAGCCTGAACCACTGCAGCAAACAAATTCGTAATGTCCAGTTGACGGGGCTGATCACATAGTGAGAAGGGTCACACTTCGGTACATACAACATACCAAATTTCACCAAATTTTCAAATACAATACCTGAATATATTTCTGAAGAAATGGATAGAAGTCTGACAAAATTAACCGGTGAACCCCAACAGTTCGAGCAATCAATTTCAACATCATCATCTTAACCTAACATATTAATTGTCAAAACCAATAAATATATAATCTTGCATAACCATAACACGAAGAAAAGTTATATATGATCAGTTACAACGTTAAAAAAAGCTTTTTTTTTTCCCTTTTAATTAGAATATGCACCTCAAATATTTCACATTTGCGACAACGTGACAATAGCTTCTCAGCAAAACCCTGCACAGGCCATGTGCAATAGTGCTCTTGATCAAACAAACCAAAATTCAAATCCAAACGCTCTCTTATCTCTTATATCTACAATGACGAAACAAAATTTTATGAACCTGTGCATCATTCAGATGGTTAAGTGGTGAATAATAACTGTTATTGTTCCTCTCAGTCGACAGGCGTTGCTTTCTTTTCATCCTGCGCATGACACGTTCTAGTTTGGCTTTCTTTTTCTTTTTGCTAGCTGCTGTTCCCTGGTGGTGTGCCTGAAATTTGTAATAATGACCATAAATTATAAATTATAGAAAGTGCCAAGTTCAGCAATTACTTTCAGAAACAAGCTTCAATTTGCATGCAACTATGCATGTACAAAGGCACCTAATAATCGTACCGCCAACATTTTCCTATCAACTTACCTATACAGTTTTCTAGTATGCTTCAGAAACATGTATATGAAAGCAGCCAATTAAACAAATAAAATAAAAAAAAAATGCACTGATGCTATCAATCAACCTCACCTTATAAATTGTCTCCTTACTAAGGATGACTTGAGGGGATTCCTTGGTTTCATCTTCGATATCTGACTCATCACTGTTGCTATCATTTTCAATCTTCTCATAATCTAGTAGAAGCAATAAAGCTGCTCTCATGATCCTAATAACACCAAAAACTATCTTTAAGCCAAGATCATAATTTCAAAACAGTCACCCAACCACAAGATATAAAGGGGAAAATAAAAACCTCGATGCTGGATGGAAACAAGCAGTGCAAATTGCATTAGCTGTTCTCTCGTCAAACCAATATTTTTTTCTGTGAAGTTCACACAGTGTGACCAATGCTGTCTTAGCCCGCACTTCATCCTCTTCCTTTTGAAAAAACGACAAAGACAAAGACACAAACATTCATTCAAATTGTTCAACAAGCATAATCAAGCTAGGAAACCACAAAGCTAGCATAACCAAAAGGTTCAACTCCCATTAAATGAGACCTGCAGCATTGAAAACAAGACATTTTGCAGAGCACGGTTCTTCGCTTCGTTCTTATGCTTCTGGTTCATGCGTTTAATACTGTGAATGACGTGATCAAATGCCAGCTTCTTCAACGTCCTGTCACCTAAGGTTTGAAGCTCCATGAACAACGACAGAGTTTCACCAATATCAAGAATCTGCCAAAATTCAAATGAAAAAATTACTACAACATCACTTTTTTCAGAATTTATACAGTTCCATTGCTTCCGTATCTTGTAGTCAACTGACTCTAACTCGAATCAGATTAGTTGCAAAATTCGAAAATTGAAACCTTCCGATTGACGAGGAGAATTAAAGCTTGGGCGAGGCGGCAACGGAGACCCGACGGGAGATGGCGAGCGGCGCAACGGATCAAAGTGGCGAGTTTTGCGGGGAAATTGGCGAGGTGTTCCGGGTAGAGAGGGGTGACGTGTGCGAGGAGCATTGCCCTATCGCCGAGGTATTTGGCGAGGGTGGGATCACTGCCGATGCCGGTGATGGAGGCGAAGTTCTTGTCAGCTTTCTGCTCGAAGAGCTCAAGGGAGGAATTGAACTGTCTCTGGAGGACGTCGAGTTGCGATAAGTAACTCTCCGGGTCACATTTCATCATCGATTGGAGTGTTGAAAGGCTCAGCTTCTCGGATCTCCGACCAGCTGATAGGAAATGCTCCGCCACAGGCGCAGCGGAGGAGGCGCCGTGGCCGTGAGACGACATATGGAAAGGATTGGCGGTTGGAGGAGTTGGTTCGGTGTTTGTTTTCTACTTTTCTGTAAAACTGTGAAACTGTGAAACCCTAATATTTTAAAAAATTTTTTTCTTACCCACCGTATCTTCTCGTGTGTTTAAGTAGAGTTGACACTATATATTCTAAAAACACAATTTTTTTGCATTTAGCCCATACACTACTTTCGTGGGTCTTGACACCCCCTATACCAATCACTAAAGCAAAAGATTATATGAGGTTTAGGCAGTCTCACTTTAGAGACTACAACTAGAATTAGAAGAAAGACATTTAATATGGTGTTTAATAGCCATATCAAAATTTTAATCGTTTTTAATAGCCAGACAGAATATATGAAATGTTCAGTCTAAAAATGATAAAACTTTAATATAGAGGTGAAGATTAAAGAAAATATCTTACGAAAAGTTAAAAGTTTTAAGTATCTTGGGTGTATTATACAGAATAATTAAGAGATTAAATAGGATATAAATCATAGGATCCAAGCGGGTTGGTCAAAATAGCAGAGTACATCTGGTTTTATATGCGACAAAAAAGTGCCTTTAAAATTTAAAGGTAAATTCTATCGCACCGCTATAAGACCGGCTATGTTTTATGGTACGGAGTGTTGGGCGGCTAAATGAGAGCACGAGCATATGCTGAGTGTGGCAGAGATGAAGATATTGAGATGGACGAGTGGTTATACGCGATTGGATAAAATATTGAACGAAGATATAAGGGAGAGAGTTGGAGTAGCACTCATTGTGGAAAAGATGGTTGAATCGCGTCTCAGGTGGACATGTGAGAAGAAGACCGATAGAACATCCAGTCAGGAAGGTGGATGAGATGGAAGATGGACAAGGGGCGAAAGGCATAGGAAGACCTAAGAAGACCATCCATGAGGTGGTCAAACGAGATCTACATGTAAACGGTCTCTCTGTTAACATGATACATGACAGAGCACAATGGCGTCGTTTGATTCATGTAGCCGACCCCACTTAGTGGAACAAGACTTTGTTGTTATTGTTGTTGTTAGTATTTTTAAAAAATAAAAACACAAAAAACTGAAATATTTTAAAATGAAGATGAAAATTTTAACAACACTTAAAAAATTACATATATTTTAATAAATATTCTTATTTTATATGCATATTTATCTTGAACCAAATAATATACGAAGACATAACTTAATTCTATATACTTTACATTAAATATAGTACAAAAACTTAATTCTATCTCAATTTCAATCTCTCTTCCAAATACAAACATATTTTAAAAAAGATAATAATAAAAATAATAAAATATGTGTTTTTTCTTCCCAACATTTTTTAAAAATTTTAAAATTATATCAAACATTTAATTTGATTTAATTTTATCCTTAACGTTTTAATGTTTCAATTCTACTTTAACGTTAATTTTTTAACAATCAATTTTTTTTTTAATTTTACCCTTAACCAGAATTCTAATTTAATTCCAATATGCTCAAAAATCATAATGTGACCCCAACCCCTATCAGGTCTCACCTTCCATTAACTCATTATTTTCTTCCTCACTATCACCATCACCATCTTTTCTTTACTAACACTCCCCCTCCCAACAAACAACGGGAATGGATCCTCTCAATTGTTAAAAAAAATTGACAATGTAAAGTGTGATCTCTAACCCTTCATTGCTCCCTCTCTCATATTTATTCTTGGTCCCACTTATAAAATTAATGGTGAGAGATCACACTTTACTCTCTCAATTGTTAAAAAAAAATGGAGAGGATCCATTCCCACAAACAACAATATTAACAATCACTAATAATAACAAACTTAAGAGAAAGAGAAAAAAAAAAAAGAAACACAACACTCTTTAGTCTTTATATCTATCTCAGCAGGCACACAAAAATAGTTATGCTAAGCTAAATTTGTCGAGAAGTTACAAACAATAGGAAAAAATTCAGAAAGAAGAGATATGGAAGAGGAAAAAGGAGGCGAATGTTGCAATTGTCTGTGGTGTTGAAAGAGATAGTAACGGATTTCGGGTTGTTGATGCTGGTATTGAGGTCGATGGATCCTTCAATTACCGTCGATTTCTCGTAGGTCAATGTTGTTGCAACCGTTTGTGGTGTCTATTTAGATAGCGTCGTCGACAACAAGAATGGCGGTGACCAAGGATGGATCCACATATCAATGTATGGAGGCAATTGTCCCATTAAATTTTAGAGAAAAAAATAATTATATATATATATATGTGTATATTATATTGCCCCCACTTTAATAATGTGTTTGCCCCATACAAATTTTATTTCAAGTATGTTATGTGGTATATAAAAAATTAGCCACACAGGATAGAATACTTATTTATTGGAAATGAGTTGTAAGTTGTAACTTTGATTATTAATTTTTTTTGTGTATATAAATAATATTTTTTATTTTTTAGGCTAATATGCTTTAAATTTTGAATATCTAAGAAAAAAAAATATAACTTCTCAGCAAAACCCTGCACAGGCCATGTGCAATAGTGCTCTTGATCAAACAAACCAAAATTCAAATCCAAACGCTCTCTTATCTCTTATATCTACAATGACGAAACAAAATTTTATGAACCTGTGCATCATTCAAATGGTTAAGTGGTGAATAATAACTGTCAGAGTAAAGTATCGTTTTTGTTCCCAACGTTTAGGATAAGTTCCAAAGTTGTCCTTAACGTTTCAAGCGTCCTATTTAAGTCCCTAACGTTTCAAAACTGACTTAATGTTGTCCTGCTGTTAGGGATCCGTTAACAGAATTGACGGCAGGACAAAATTGAGACAATTTTAAAACGTTAGGGACTTAAATAAGACGAAAACGTTGGGAACAAAAATGATACATAGAAATAAGTTTTAATTTTATCTTTCAATAATATCAATTTTTTACTATACATAGTATTCAGTTATTTTTTAATCACATCTAAGTAAATTATAATGTGATTAATTGTAATTTATTTAGATGTAATTAAAATATAATTGAATACTATGTACAGTAAAAAATTAATATTATTAAAAAATAAAATAAAATTAAAATTTATTTTTATATATCGTTTTTGTCCCTAACATTTTAGTCCCTAACGTTTTTGTCCCTAGACGTGATCAAATGCCAGCTTCTTCAACGTCCTGTCACCTAAGGTTTGAAGCTCTATGAACAACGGCAGTGTTTCACCAATATCAAGAATCTGCCAAAATTCAAATGATAGGCTTACTATTGTAATTATTTTTTAGTTAGAGTACATAAAGAGTACATAGTATATAAGGTGTAATAACTTATCAAATATTTTCGAAGGAGATTTTTCATTCTCTTCAACAATGAGAAGAACTTATTTCTCTCACTCTCTTAATTCCTTCTGGTTCATCAAACCATCGACAGATTTTCTTCTGTTCCATTGTTATACATTGAGTTGAGAAATAAAATCCAACTCCATTTTGAGTTCGTCATTATTCAATTTTTAGTTTCTGTTTGATCTGTTGTGCAGCACGTTCCAGCTTCCACTCACTCACACAGACCGCGAAAGATCAGGAATTAGAGAACTGGTTCACCTTCGCCAGTAGTGATTAGCCGCTTCTCCGATCCTACGCATCTACATTGGCCTCAGCCTCTGGTTACTGCAGCTGTTCGACGCTTCCGCTATGTACGTATATGCGTGTTTGATAATTTTCTCTTTATTTGTTTTTATTAAATCGGTTCATCTTCTATCGTTTATATGTGCATATATGCATGTTCGATAATTTTTTTTTTATTCATAGCTTCAGCTCCTCTCGTCGTTCTGTTACCTAGATTATTTCTTTATCAATAATAGACTTACCATTGTAATTATCTTTTAGTTAGAGTACATAAAGAGTACATAGTATATAAAGTGTAATAACTCATCAAATATTTTCGAATGGAATTTGATGTAAGAACCCGTGTTTTCATGTAAAACCGTTTTAATAAAATAATTTTAGTGCTCGAAATAAATTCAAAATTTAAAAGTTTTAATTTAAAAATATAAATGAAAAATTTGGTTTCAGTGAATTTTTCTGGGTTGAAAAATGTATTTCTTTCAAAAAATTTTTGTAAAAATGCATACTGGCGCTTAAGCCGGCAGTACCATTCAGAACAGAGGAATTGAAGAAGAACGAAGAAGCAGGTTAAGAAGGAAATACCACTCAAAAGCTACCAGGCAGGCGTAGTCCTCCAACTGACTCTGTAACTAACTCTTATAGCATGAATTTCACATTGCCTTTGGGAGAGGGATTGAGAGAGAGACTGTGAGTTTGAGATTAAATTAACAGATTCAGGAGAGAGAAAAAGAAAATACCACTTAGAAGCTACCAGACGTAGTCTTCCAACTGACTCTGTAACTAACTCTTATAGCGTGGATTCCACATTACCTTTGGGCGAGGGACTGTGGAAGGAAATACCACTCAGAAGCTAGTCCTCCAACTGACTCTGTAATTAACTCATACAACGTATATAGGCAAAAAAATTTTGATATGAAAGCAAAATAAGTGATATATTTTAACATAATAATTTTTGATGTTTTTTAAAATTATGGGAGTACATTGAAAAAGTTAAAAAAAATTCAGAATACACAAATCGAAGGGTCCGATTTGTGTTAAAAATTGAAAAAAACTCGGAGTACACAACTCGGACCATGCGAATTCTTTGGCCATGCAATTTTGCTTCACAAATCGCATGGTCCGATTTGCAGCTGATGGAATTTGAAATCTGAAACATGGAATTCGGACCCTCCGTTTTATTTGTTCTGGGTAATTTTTTTTTTACATTCTGAGGGACACAACTCACAGGATCCGAGTTCTGCTTCCTTTAATCCCACAACGAGGTGAAGCACCCCTCCTCCCCACACGCGAATTCAACACTTCTTTTGGCTCCATATTTAAATTAGAAACTCACGTATATACGGTGGATTCTTGCTAGAATGCTATTGGAAATAAAACATGTAGGACTGAGTAAACATC
>NC_029787.2:2956358-2957319 GCF_000816755.2 Arachis ipaensis | reverse complement strand
TTACAAAAATATCTTTAGTTATTAAAAAAATATTGCTAAAATTTTTGTTTTTGTTTATAGAAATTTCAATTTCTTATATTTTTACATTCATCATATATATGTGATAAATTCATATTATTGTGTGAAATATTGGGTTAAAAAGAATGAAATTAATAAACTTGACTTGCATTTATTTTTATAAAGTCTTTTGATTTGATTTTTGATGGTTGAGTTAATGAATATTAAATAAAGTAAATTTGAACTATTTAGACTTATTTTTATGGTCTCTCTAACATTTTGTTTTATTAATTCGTCAAAGATCATGTTAAAACTTAAAAACAAAGACTAGTAAATATGCCAAATTTTACTTCTTTAGAGGTGATAAAAGAAGATGAAGATTTTTTGTTATGATGAACCATGAAAATACGTGAAGTAGTCATGTAAAAGAAATAATAAAATTTGTGTTTAGTTACAAATTTTCTGTATTCTTGTGTTTTTCTTTAAAAAAATAATTTTATGTTTATTATAAAAAATGTTTCTTAATAAATATTTTGTATTTTCTTCCTATATTCCTCTTGAAAAAAATCTTGTGTTTATTGTTAAAAAATTTCTATCTTCTTTTGGCTCTCTTAAAAAACTCTTGCTGATTTTGGGTTTATGCTTTTGTTTTTCTTTGAATTTGTGTTGTTTCTTTCTTTGAGATAATCTTGGACTGTTAGTCTCCTGCTCTCCTGAACTTAAACTTTTCATAACCCATAAGTAAAGAAGAATAAAAAAAAATTCTATGAAACTCAATTTATTTTTGCACTATAGTCTCCACAAAAATCACATAATGATGAACAACCCTAGGAATATAAAAAAAAATACACAACAGCCACATAAAATAGAAAATCACAAAACAGTTCCAAAACTTAAATCCCTTTCTTTCAATCCAACATCTCCGACAGCGATGCTGGCTTCAATCTTCTTTTTCTGATCATCA
>NC_029787.2:2952954-2956257 GCF_000816755.2 Arachis ipaensis | reverse complement strand
TTTCTGGCGCATGTGAAAAAGAGGAGACTTGCGCCAGCGAGGAACTTCCTTTAGCCTTGGGATCTTTATTTATGGACCTTGAGGGATTGGATTCTGACCCCTCGTACGGTTAACTGGTTAATCTTTCACTCTATATTAATTAACAAGAATTAAAACGAATGGAGTATAATTTAATAAAGAATTATGTATTTTAAAGTTATCCTTCATGATTATCTATTGGAGAATGAACATATAGAAAGAGCACTGGAGTTGGTTCTACCAACATATAGATCGTTTTATAGCACTCTTTAATATGGCTTGGATTAAGTTCTTATTGCGAACTACTTTCATAAGGCTTCATCGTTTCAAGGATCATTTGTTAAGCATTATAGTTTGTTTCCTTCAAGTCGAAGATGGCTCACAACATCAAATATCGAATAGCAGATGAGCTTTGATTCTTGTTTTCAGATGGGGAACGTCATTTGGACGATTTCTCTCATAATCATAGAGAATCCAACATCAGCGAAATTAGTTTCGCTAAAAATGTCATGTGGAATTTCTCGTAGAAATAGTGTCTCATACTTTATTAATTTCTCGTACAAGTGCTTTTTAGCTTTCATGGTTCGAAGCCAAGACCTTGGAATTGAAGATAAGGGAGGGAATGTCACGTAGGATCGGATTCCTACGAACCAAGCTTAGATCCAAGTCAGGGGCAGTTTTGTCGTACAGAGGACATCTATCATGGGTATAACTTTAGTTTCAGGCTATCATGGATACAAATATCAGCGTTTTCATCTCTCATAGATACAAACGGTCATTTATTGGCAAAAGATTATATGACGTTTAGGCAGTCTCACTTTAGAGACTAGAACTAGAATTAGAAGAAAGACATTTAATATGGTGTTTAATAGGCATATTTTATATGCATATTTATCTTAAACCAAATAATATACAAAAGCATAACTCAATTTTATATACTTTATACTAAATATAATACAAAAATTTATTTTTATTTCAATCTCAATTTCTCTTCCAAATACAAACATACTTTAAGAAGATAATAATAGGAATAATAAAGTATGTTTTTTTTCTCTCCAATATTTTTAAAAATTTTTAAAATTATGTAGTGTTTAATTTAATTTAATTTTATTCTTTACGTTTTAATGAATTTCAATTATACTTTGACGTTAACTTTTTAACGGTCAATAATTATTTTAGTTTTTTTTAATTTTACCCTTAACCAGAATTTTAATTTTAATTCCAATCTGCTCAAAAATCATAATGTGACTCCAACCCCTATCAGTCTCACCTTCCGTTAACTCATTACTCTCTTCCTCATCATTACCATCACCATCTTTTTTCTACCAACACTCTCTTTCCTTAACAAGCAACAATATATGAAGAGTGTTAGGGATTAGCAGAATTTGTAATGTTTAGCCATCAATTAGCCATTATCAATATTTTCAATGGTATGAGATGATATTTAATGGTGTAAAATTAATCATTTTTCTTTAGATGGTTAAGTGCTGGCCAGATTTCAACAAAAGTGCTGACACTCTAGACTTTCTCTATTAACAATCACTAACAATAACAAACTTAAGAGAAAGAAAGAAAGAAAAAGAAACACAGCACTCTTTAGATCCATCTCAGCAGGCACACAAAAATAGTTATGCTAAGCTAAATTTGTCGAGAAGTTACAAAAACAATAGAAAAAAAAATTTCAGAAAGAAGATGAGATATGGAGGAGAAAAAACGAGGCGAATGTTGCAATTGTTATGGTGTTGTCAACGATAGTAACGGATTTCGGGTCGTTGATGCTGGCATTGAGGTCGATAAATCCTTCGATTACTGTTGATTTCTCGCAAGTCAATGTTGTTGCAACCATTTGTAGTGTCGATTTAGATGGCGTTAGCGACAACAAGGACTATGGAGGCAATTGCCCCATTAAATTTTAGAGACAAAAAAGTAATTATATATATGTGTATTATATTGCCCCCACTTTAATAATGTGTTTGTCCCCATACAAATTTTATTTCAAGTATGTTATGTGGTATATAAAAAAATTAGTCACATGTATAGAATACTTATTTATTGAAAATGAGTTATAACTTTGATCATTAATTTTTTGTGTGTATATAAATGGTATTTTTTAATTTTTAGACTAATATGCTTTAAATTTTGAATATCTAAATATACTTATGTTAAATTTTTTTATTATTTTTATATATTATCTTTGTTTCTATTATTAAATTTTTTTGGGCCCGTCACTAATGATGAAAATGTTGATGCGGCCATCGGCATGGAAAATGTGGGATGAGGAGGGCATCGGAGAGAAAAAGTGCGCGACAATAGAGAATATGAGAAAGATTTTAGTAGAAATGTTGGAGTAAAGTACTAATCCGGTTTCTGTCCATTTCCCAAAATGTCAAGATGATCCTTAACCAAAAACACGTTCCATTACGGTCCCTGACCCTGAACTCCATCTGCCAATCCGGTCCTTCTGTCAGTTTTCCAGCGAAAACTCGACGGAAATTGCTGACGTGTCAAGTTAAAAAATGGACAGGGACCTATTTATTTATTTGGTTTCATAATAAATGATATTTTTAAATTTGAATAATTTATTAATTAGTTTGTACTTCTTTATTAAAAAAAAATATTAATATAATGAATAAAAATATAATTAAAAATATTGTTTAAAGAATAATAAGGACAAATAAACCCCTAACCAATTTAAATTTAGAGACAACTAGGTCCCTGTCCATTTTTTAACCTGACACGTCAGCAATTCCGTCGAGTTTTCGCCGAAAAACTGACAGAAGGACTGGATTGGCAGACGGAGTATAGGGTCAGAGACCGTAATAAAACGTGTTTTTGGTTAAGGATCGTCTTGTTATTTTGGGAAATAAAAAGAGACCGGGTTGGTACTTTACTCAAAATGTTGGGATTGAAACCCTCAGACTGTCAGACGTGAATGTTTTTGTTTGTTGGAAAAGGGAGGATGATGGTAATGCTGATGGTGATGGTAAAAAAAAAAATGATGAGATGATAAAAGGTGAGACCGTGGGATGACTGATGGGATTGAGATTATATTAGGATTTTTGAATGGATTAGGCTTAAAATTAAAATTTTGATTAAGAATAAAATTGGAAAAAATTTGATTAATTATTAACTGTTAAAAAATTGACGGCAATGATAGAATTGAAATTTATTAAAACGTTAAGAATAAAATTAAATCAAATTAAACGTTAGAGATAATTTTAAAAAATTTTAAAAATATTAGAGACAAAAAACATATTTTATTCTAATAAATATTTTTTGAAGTTT
>NC_029787.2:2948346-2952919 GCF_000816755.2 Arachis ipaensis | reverse complement strand
ATAAATATATTAAAATTAAACTAAAAAAATATAATAATACATAATTGGTTAATTATTTAAGAAAATTGATCAAAGCTCATTGGCCATGGGATTTGGTATTTAGATCTTTGATGAAGTATTCCATATTTTTCTCTGAAGATCCACTAGGGCTCAATGCCTCTTCCAATTTTTTCTTGATCTCTTTGCCTGTAGTCTTTAGTTGGTCTCCTAAAGGTCCGCCCATCAAACGGCTAACATTCTTCGAGACTTCCTCCTTTGTAATCACCGTTCGATCACTTAAATTAATCCCAACCTTCCAATAATCCACCACTTGTTTTCTATTGGTAAACTGATCAGACATCAAAGGGAAACACAACAATGGAACCTCACACCAAATAGCTTCTAATATAGAATTCCAACCACAATGAGTCAAAAATCCTCCAATAGCAGGGTGGGCCAAGACTTGGGTTTGACTACACCAAGGTATTACCATCCCACGGTCACAAATCGCCTTCCGAAATCCGACGGGCAGCGGATCAACCTTGACCGAGCCCACAACATTGGGCCTAAGGACCCAAACAAAACTCACATTGCTAAGCAAAAGCCCATTTGCAATTTCCTCAAGTACCCTTCTTGTCATATGGGCTAGGCTACCAAAAGAAGCATACAAGACCGAACCTTGAGGCTTGGAATTGAGCCATTGGGTGCAGTCTGACTCGGACCATAGGCTAGTGGCCATGGTGGTATTGGTGAACCCAGGTGCAAAAATGGGCCCAATTGCATAGAATGACTTAAAAGTTTGTAATGCAGCTATGACTGTCGGCTCTAGCTCTTGAACTGTGTTACATAGCACAAAATCTGCACCTTTAGCATCAACGAAGGAAGCAGAAATTAATTGGTGGAACATTGTAGATGTGTCTTTTGATTCTTGATGATATGATGTTAGGTCCTTTGGATCAATTGTTTCCACCCCAGGTAAGTAGTCAATGGAATCTTTCCTCATGTCTGAACAAAACAAAAAGTACCTTTTTTTCTTAAAATTAAATGGTCAAATACTTTTTCAATATAAAGAAATGATTAATAATACACGTAAGAGTTGGCAATAATGCACCACATGTGAACTGGGAAGTGTTCATATAAATTAAAGGAATGAAGTTAACGAACATAATTACAAAGAGACAAAACAAAAAATAGAAAAGATGCATGTGAAAAGTGGTAAAGACAAATAGATTACGACCTCGCTATGTAAGTGCTTATTGTACTCTTAAGTTTATGTGGTGTTATATGTTTCCTTAGCTTTTTGAACTTATATATTTATACCGATCATCATGCTAGTTAGTTGTACACTAAAATTAATTACAAAAATATTAATATAAAATACATATTAAAATATAAATATATATTTAAAATAAGTTAAACTACATATATTTATATATAAATACATTAATATTTAATTTTAATCAAATCAAATAGATTAATATTTTTTAATTAATATGTATTAAATAACAAACTTTTTTTAAACCAATATATTGTGTCTATTTTGACTAAAATATTGTTGGAGAAAAGGATTGAAACTAATTTCTTAAAGCCACAATCAGTCAATATCTCTATTTTTGTTTTTCAAAATTCTCTTTCTTTTCTTTAATATTTTTTTATCACTTGTTTTATTAACTGATTGTTAGTTAAAGAAAAAAAAATTGTTCCTTAGCAAAACCCATATTGTTGATCAGCTAATAGAACTGAAATTTCTCATTGTCTTTATAGTATACTCATCATAAATTAAAAAAAAAAAAGATGTAATCATTCATATATTTTTATGTATCATCTCAGGCCTTTTGAAAGAACAAAAAAACCATGACAATCATCATCATCAACGCAGCAAAAATAGAGCAGTGTTTGATTATATATATTCAATATGACGAATTAAAAAATATGCTAAGGAAATTAAAAAAAATAAAGTATGATGAATGATTTTACTTAGTTAATTACCATTGCAAGCAAAGTGACGATTCTTTGCAAGAAGATCGGAATGATAGTAGAGACTATAAACCAAAGCAGGTTCTGTCCAGAACGACACCTAAGCAAGGCCAAACTTCTTAGCTATGGCAGATGGCCAAACAAAGAACGTGTCTGCAACCAAGCAACTCACTGGGGGCACTGAATTCTTCACCACATTCTCCACCAGTTCCTCAACGTGTGCTGATTGCACGTGCAACATTGCCGCATGGAACTGGTGGAGGTTGCCAAATCTGTCGTGGCTCACGGGCAGGCCGTCAGACACGGTAGTGTACCGTATGTCCAGGCCTGACTCTCGTGCGGCCGCGAACATATTTTCTTCTTCATCACCGTTAGGAGATGAAGAAGAATTGGATTTTGTGATTTGGTAGTGGATGTAGTGTGAGTTGACAAAGGTGACGACGAAACCCCGGGATGCGAGCTTGATGGCGAGGTTGGCCGCCGGGATGACGTGGCCTTGGAGTGGATAGGCGAAGAGTAGGGCATGGTGATGAGGACCTTGGTGTGTTGCCATGGAAAGAAAATGGCTAGTGTTACTTTGGTTTGTTTTCGTGTGTTTTGAATTTTGATGAGATTTTAGTTAGAAAGGAGTTTATTATTAGGCACATGATATGTATCATGATGCTGGCTATATAAAAAAGAGAAAACAATAATAATATATATTTTTTATTATTATTATATTGATGAGTATTTTGGTCAGTAATTAAACTACGAGGAATGCTAGGAGAACAGCAACTTTTGTGATTTGTAGCCATCAAATAGTCATCAATGATGGTTTTAGTGGTGTGAGATTGGTGTGAGATTTCATCCAATGGCTCACTTTTCTTTGCTGGTTACATGTTGGCCAGAATTTAACAAAGTTGCTGACCCCCTAGACTTTTCCTTAAACTACATGTTATTTTAGTCACCAAAAAACTACATGTTATTTTAATCTTGCTAAAAAAATACGTACATTTTATAAATAAAAAAATTAAACATTTTGTAAAAAAAATAATATTATTCATATCATGATTTAAAATTAAATAAGTGGTCTATATTTTAAATGTACAAAAAAAATAGATATTAAATCACTCATCACTAATATATATATATATATTGATTTAATGAATAATTTATTGAGCACACATAATATTTTTTAGAACAATGCTAGGGAGCAGCAACTTTTGTGATTGGTAGCCATCAAATAGCTATCAATGATGATCTAATGGTGTGAGATTGGTGTGAAATTTCATCCAATGACTCACATTTCTCTGCTGGTTACATGCTGGCCAAAATTCAACAAAACTGCTAATCCCCTAGACTTTTCCTATTTTTTATTAACACTTTAACTTTATAAAACAAAAGTAGAAAGAAGCTAAGTAAATAATACAACAATTTGGTGCTTTTGAATTATTTAATAGCCAAGAACAAGATGCATGGAAGCACTTTGAACTAATTAATCGGTGGAAGCACTTGGAATGTTGGCTTTGGCATTCAACTCCTTGACAAAGCATTCCATATTCTTCTCACAAGATCCACCGGGACCCAACGCATACTCCAACTTCTTCTTGATGCCTCCCATTGTGGCCTTCAATTGGTTCCTTATTTTTTCATCCATGAAATGGTTGATATTCTTCAACATCTCTTCTTTAGTGACAACCATTTGATTATCAATCAAATTAATCACAATCTTCCAATCATCAACCACTAATTTTCGATTAGTGAATTGATCGGTCAATAGAGGAAAACACAATAACGGAACCTCACACCAAATACTTTCTAATATAGAATTCCAACCACAATGTGTCAAAAACCCTCCAATAGCAGGGTGAGTCAACACTTGGGTTTGACTACACCAATGTATGATCATCCCACGGCCATGAACTGCCTCTTCAAATCCAACGGGCAGCGGATCGACATCGTTCGAGCTCACAATATCGGGCCGAAGCACCCAAATAAAGCTCACATTGCCAAGCAAAAGCCCATTTCCAATTTCCCAAAGGGCCGTTTTTGTGATATGGGCATAACTTCCAAAAGATGCATACAAAACCGAACCATGAGGCTTGGAGTTGAGCCATTGGGTGCAGTCAGACTCGGACCATAAGCTAGTTGCCACGGTGGCATTATTGGTGAAGCCACGTGGGAAAATGGGTCCAATAACGTAGAATGGTTTATAAGATTGTAGGACTTCTATGACTTGTGGCTCTAGCTCTTGCACCGTGTTGCATAAAACAAAATCTGCACCTCTAACATCATTGAAGGCTGCAAAAATTAATTGGTGCAGCCATGTGGTTGCATCATCATCTTGAAGATATGACACTAGATCTTTTATTTGGTTCAATTGTTTTTACTCCAGGTATGTAATCAACTGGGTCTTTCCTATTATCTGGACAAAAATACAGAAGTAATATATATGAAGTTAGGTGATCAATAATTTTATTTTATTTTATTTTGTATTTCAATTAATATTAGTTAATCTTTTATTTCTCATACTAAAAGTGTTAATTTCTAACATTTTTTATATGGATAAATTAATATCACAATATTTTTTAATCGATTATATATAATATGTAATAATATGAATATACAACTCAATATT
>NC_029787.2:2939577-2948132 GCF_000816755.2 Arachis ipaensis | reverse complement strand
ATTTTATTAATTCAAAATTTTTTTATTTAAAATTTAGAATTTAAAATTAATAGATTTATTATTTATGATCTAAAATTTAAAATAAACAAAATAAATTTAAAAACTAAAATTAAATTAACCAAAAAATATTGAGTTTCTAACATCACTCAAAATAAACCTTGCTTTACACGTGCATGCCAAAACAAAGTTCAAGGAAACAAAATGTGGAAAAGAATGAAGCTAATGAGTAATAATAAAGTGTTCTAGCGGCAAATGGTAGTATTAAGTCGGTTTGGATGAGATATTACATGATTTAATCAAACAGAAAAATGAAAAATGAGACATGGATCAATCAAAAGCATATATTTATATAATTCGAATCAATGTAATTCGAACTAAAGACAATGGTAATTCGAATCAATGCAGTTCGAATTATGAGGGAGTATGCATGTTAGGTAGTTCGAATCATGCTGATTCGAATTACGCATGGAGAAGTTTGAATCACTCTTATTCGAATTATGCTTGAGCAGTTCGAATCACTCTAATTCGAATTATATGGTGAGCAATTCGAATTCTATACAATACTCTTCTGTCCATTCTTGATAGCTCATGAATATTTTTTAAAAAATTTATTTAAATTATACCACAAAAAAATATTTTATTCTATACAAAATAATTTTAAAAAAATGACTTAAAAGATATTAGGAGTACTATAAAAGTTTGTAATATTCTAGTAACTTAGGTAAATACATGCATGTACTCAACATAATTCGAATTACAAGTGATAAACATAATGAATTCCAGGGATAATTCGAATCACATTGATTCGAACTATATACATTTTGTGATATAATCATGAATATTTTTTAATAAATTTTTTAAATAAATTTATTTAAATTATACTACAAAAAATATTTTATTCTATGCAAAATAATTTTTAAAAAATGGCTTAAAAGATGTTAAGAGTACTATAAAAATTTGTAAGATTCTAATGACTTAGGTAAATATATACATCGGTTTCTTAGAATTTGACTATCTGAATTGTAAGTTTATTTTGGTATGAAAAGAATTAATGATATATAACTTGGTAACGTACCTGATGGGGGAGTATATATCGGTCGAAGATTTATATATGATTCTGAAGATTCGTGACGGAGCGGTTTATGTTTATTGTGTATGAGATGATTTATAGATCAATTAGGAATGATGAAAATGATATAAAAAATTGAAAGTAAAAGAGTAAAGATATTTCATTAATGAAGAAATAACACATCACCATATTGTTGTCTTATAAGTTAGGTTGTGATACACGTCTTTGTATATTGATTTTGGTGTCGAGTGGTCGTTGGAAAGTACAAATTGTTCGAGTTATAATATAATCCGCACTGCACATGGTCGTAGTCATTATTGTTAAGGTGTGGTCATCACCGTTGTCTCTGAGTTGTTGACTTTAAATTTGTCTTTTTATATTGACCTCAGCAGTTCATGATATGGTAATATACAAGACAGTTTCAATTTAGAAAAGAAGTTAAACGTGACAATGCAAACACATATTTTATTAGTTAAAGCCCAAGAAACAAATAATTGAAATTACCTAAGGAACAACACAAATAGGACCGTATGAGTATCGAGCAATCAAAATACAATTGAAAAACAGAATAGTACTTACTAGCAATAGAAATTTGCGATAGATAAAAATAATTGAGAATAAATGTATCTCATTGTTTCAATAAAAATTGTCAATCAAAATTAAGTAATTTTTGCATTTATGCTATTTTATTGAAAACTAATTAAAAATTGTTATAAGAAGGAAAAGAATAATTAGTATAGGAATAAATATTGTGAATAGAGTAAAGGCTGTAAAGCAATGCGAAATAAAAAATAAGATAGAACTTGTATTCACAAATAATATATGAATTCTAAATGAGTTTGAAAGATTCCCTATTACTAAAGGAGTAGAATAGATGATAAGTCTTTTTGAACTAACATCTTGAAAGTACGAAATTATTCTTGTTCAAATTATTCAGATCCTATGAAATTTTATTCTTGATCAAAGATAATGAAATTAATTTTGCTATTTGGTCAAATAGTTATATAATCTTACGAAGCCAACATTTTTTTACGTAAATATGAAAATAAAAAATGTGTAACATGTAACTAAAATTGCATACCGCTAAATAATGTTATCGGAAAATTTCAAATTTATAGTGTGTTGCTCTTCCGCCATTAATTACATCCTGTAAAAGAAGAAGATAAAAATCAGGCAGAAAAGATGGTGGGGTTAGATATACGACCCCACGGTGGGCACCAAATGTTACTGTGTGAATAAGCGATTCTAAGGTAGGGCTCGTTTTCCCGATACTCGGACTCGCTTTTCCTTGGACAAGAAGGATGATACATCGGTTTTCTCCAAAAACGGCGGCGGTAGGCACCTGCAAAGGCACTCCAACGCTCAAGTTAGTAAGAGTAGAAGATAAATATGAGTTATTCAGCATGAATAACGTACCTGTGACTGTAACACCCTAATTAGTCTAAGCTTTACATCGCGTCGTAAAGTAAAGGTTAATCAGAGATTACGACAGTTCTAAGCTCGTACATAATATATATGTAGAAAGAATAGTATAATCTAGAAGCCCAATAAAGGATATAGCTCAAAAATAGGATTTACAAAGCGCAAAACGTACTAACGAAACTTCTAACTTAGAGCACAAGAAACAGATAAGATATATCAAAATATATTAGTATAATATCATAGGAATCTAGCCACGGCTCGCAGAGTTTAAGCCGGCTAGCCATATACAGATATACATAACCAGACAGTAAAAACAGCTTATACATGTTTTGTTCTCTCAATATATGCCTCTAGGCAAAACAAAATACAAAAGGAGAGATGCATAAACAGAATAAACCAAAAAGACTCCAAAAGATATCATGATCCTCTGCTTCTGTCACTATCAGAGAAACTCAGCGAGGTGGAATGCAACCTGCATCTGAAAAACAACAACAAAATATGGTATGAGAACCGGAGGTTCTCAATATGGTAACAGTGCCCAGTGATGTAGGATATAAGACCCTGACGCCAAAGGCAATCATAGACTTCATATCCATCACACGATTTCAATCTTAAAGCATACTAAAACAATAAAGCATAATCATATAACTCTTAACATAACTACACAGGGTATTCTATCTTAAGGGATTTCTATTCTAACTAACACCGCTGTCCGACAGCCTTCACCGACCTATCCTCCATGCGATCCCATTGCCGCCGCCTTCCGAACCTCCTTAATCCCAACAAAAAATATAGATAATTACAATGCAAGTAAAATACAAGTAGAAACATATAAGGCAAGTAATTCAAGTAAGCAAATAGACATGTTATTCAATTAGGCATACAATTACAAGTCAGCAGAGCATACAAGCAGATAGAAAAAGCACATGATGAATGCCTGCCCTACTGGCTGTGATATCACATTGTCGGTTCAACTGCCAACCCGACACATCTCCATGGAGATGTCGCCCTTCGGAATCATTATTGGGAACCCCTGAGATATAGTGCTCGGATCACTGTCCAAGGTTTTGTGCCTGCACACTCTGATGATCCGAAAGGATGCGAGCGGGATACTCTTGCCTCAGACCTCACATCTCAACGTAAGCGGGATTAACCACCGTCCTTATGCCGCTGCCGCTACCTCGACAGACGGGATTAACCACCGTCCCTGCCGGGCGCATAGCATCTTATAATCTCAATATAAATCAGTAGTTCAGTGGTTTTTTCAGAAAACAGTTTCAATGCATCATTGATTCCTTATCACACATTCGAGTCCTCGATTCATCTCAACCACTGTCAATTCACATTTTTATTCCGAACTCAACAATTCCTCAATTCTCATCTCATACCCAACCATTCATCACATATCATCGAACCGTCCTCAGTACGCCAAAAACCTAGACCTCCGTTTTCTAACCTTTCCAAATAATATCATATAAAACCCTTAAATTCTTTCTCCTATTTTAAATATCCAAAACTAGGCCCAAGAGTCCTAAAATGGTGTTATAGGAGTTTACAACCTTGTTAGGAAGGTAGAATAGTTGAAAACAAATAAAAATTTGAGAAACAGGGCGTGTGTGTCCGCACAGGGATGTGCGTGCGCACGCCCAGGAAGACTTTTAAAAGTGTGCGTACGCACAGGGGTGTGCGTACGCACAAGTACAAAAACTCACAAGTCTTTTCACTCGCACAAGCTGTGCTAGCACCCCCAACCGACTGACCTTCCCAACGTGTGCGTGCACACAGGGCTGTGCGTACACACAGGTTGCAATTTCTTATTGGTGTGTGCGCGGACAAGCTGTGCTAACGCTGCAAGCAGACTGCTTGCCTCTGCGTGTGTGTATGCACAGGACTGTGCGTGCACACAGGTTGAAATTTTCGCAGAGGTGTGATTGCACACAATGCTGTGCGTGCGCACATACCAAAAATCATAATATTCTGCAACTTAGCAGAATTTCAGATTTTTAACACCAACTTTGAATGATCATAACTTCCTCTACAAAATTCCAAATTTTTCAAACTTTATATCGATTTAAAGAGTTTTCAATAAGCTTTAATTCTAAACAAATTT
This sequence comes from Arachis ipaensis, assembly GCF_000816755.2. Classification (NCBI taxonomy): domain Eukaryota; kingdom Viridiplantae; phylum Streptophyta; class Magnoliopsida; order Fabales; family Fabaceae; genus Arachis; species Arachis ipaensis. The sequence continues at coordinate 2,943,531 of NC_029787.2, read as the reverse complement.
CAATCAATTTTGAAAATCAAGGCAAAAGTTATGATCAGATAAAATTCACTAAAAATTCCTTTTTACCAAAACTTACAAAGACATTAATTTATTAACTTTCACAACCCACACCCAACCAAAACAATACCAACTCCCATTTTCAGCACAATCTACCCTCTTGGGTTACAATTTACCATTCCTATCAAAACTTCCACCACACTTCATCATTCTCAACCTTAATTATCAAATATACCACATATCAAACAATTTTCCCACCAACACATTCACAAATCCTCATTTCATCAATATCAATCTTCATCATCAACTCAATCATGCTCCATAGTAATAATCATAATGCACATTCATACAAGTTCATCATACATTACATCCCAACATCATCATCTAGCAACATTCACATCATCAACATCCCAAACAATCATCAACAACATATAAATTTCCAAACCTATCCTATGGGTCACTAGCCTAAGTTTCCATACCTTGGCCGATTCCCTATATACACCAAAACCCTAAAATGGCACAAGTTGAGTTCTCCACTACAAGCAAGCCACCAATGTAACTCCAACAAGCACCAACAAGCTCCAAACTCACAATAATCAAACTATATATGCATAATCCATCACAAATCAACCTAGGGTTCCATTTAAACATAATATCACAAGAGTTTAATGTCTCTTATATTTTTCAACAGTTTTGATAGCCAAAATTCAATGCTAAGCAAGGATTAGAGCAAACCTAAACATCCAAAATCACAAAAACTCACTTAATCAAAAGCCCTAAATACCCAAAATTTTGAAGAGAAGAACTGAGAGAATATCGAGCTTTTCTTACCAGTTTCTTATATGAGTTTTGTAGAGCTCTTCACAAGGAATGCGTAGCCGCCAACGGTGCGGCGATCAGAGCTCTATAGCTCAAGATATGAGCTTGAGAAGATGGAAGTGAATAGTGTTCACGGGTTCTCTTCTCCATCTCTTCTCAGCTGGTGGTGTTGTGTTTTGAGAGAGTTATGGCTGATGGGTTCACTTGATGAACCCTTTTATATGTTGGGCTTGGGCTCAACTTTGGCTCGGTCCAACCCGTTAGCGTTTTTATCCCGTTTTAGCCCAACTTCGGGCCAAACCTTTAAAAATTAATGCCCGGTTTTTCATTTCTAATGTTTTTCTAAGGTTTTTGACTGTTTCCACTTTTTCTCGTGCAGCACCGGGCAGACTTGAATCGGTTCAACCGGTTCAACTATCGGTTAGCGATTTTTACGATTTTTCGCAGAAAGCACATTTTTTGAATCAAAAAAACCTACTGAGTCTAAAAATCGCTTTTAAATCCTGAAATTCTCACTCTAACTTTTCGGAACCTACTTTGGACAATTAATTACTTAATTAAATGATTAATTAAGCTCGGCTCTTACAGTGACATAGTGAATCACTTGTATTTATAAAGTTCTTGTGTTTGGGGCGGTTATAAATATTTCCCAGATTGCTTTGCGAAACTTTACCTAATTATCTCGTAACTGTCTTTAGTGACCTTGTTCAGAGAGATTTGAGCAGAAATTCCTGCGTCAATTTGGGTTGGTACGTAATTGTTTGATTAGAAGAGCAACATACTCCGTGTACTCCTAATGTAGCACGTGGTTATTTAGTTTTAAACATATTCTGATTTATAGTTTTATCTAAGTTAAATTATAGCCAACGGATCAAGATCTTTTCTGCTTTTCATTCTTTGTCTATCTTCCATCTCATCTACCCAATGGTGTTGTCAGGAGGAGTGATGCTTTGAGAGAGAGTGAGAGTGAAGAGTTTCGGGGTGTTACTTATAAAAAAATATTACATAAATAATATAAATAATTTCATAATACATAGGCTAATTTAGACCATTATTAAAGGAAAATAAAAATAAGTAATCGTATCTAAATAAATTATTTTTAATCACATTATTTTTATTTTTTTAAATTGTATTCTTAGTTATATTACTTTCATTCTAACTAAACTGCCCTGCTTTAATTTTTCAACTTTTTTTTATAATACAATTAATCAAGAAATACATAACAAAGTATTTTTTATCTTTACGTACTCTTATGTACTCTTTCCATTTTGTTATGGTATCAGAACTATGGTTCTGAAAACCGAACCAGACCGATCGGTTCAACCGGAAAAATAAAAAATCGGTCACCTAATTGGTCCGGGTAAAGTCAGAAACCACCTGACAAAAAATCGGTGAGAAAACCGGTCGAACCGGCGGTAACCGGTGAACCGGAAGAACCGTCCAATTTTTTAGCGATTTTTGGTTTGGATATTAAACTACTAAACGGCGTCGTTTTGAAGGTAAAAAAAAAAAAAGAGAAGCTAAACGCAACGAACCCTAATCCTAATCTCAGTCTTACACTCTCACAAGGGAAAGCACAGCATAGCCACCACGGGCAGAAGAGAAAGCACCCACGGGCCACAATCGAGCAGCCCCTCTTCGTCATCGCATAGCCACCACCATCGCCACCACATCCCACCGCCATCGCCACCGCATCCCACATCCCACAGCCCCTCTTTGCCGTCCCACAGCCCCTCTTCGTCGTCGCCGAGCTCCCCTCCTCGTTGGTCGTCGCCGAACTCGCCTCCTTCATCGTTGTCGCCGAGCTCGCTTCCTCCTTCGTCGCCGTTACTCGCCGCCGGTAATACTCTGTTCTTATTCGTTTGCGCCTTCCACCTCGCCTCCTGTTTAATCGTCGCCTCCTCCTTCCACCTGCCTTCTGATTTTCTGTGCTTGATTTTATGATTTATTAGCTTGCAATTTGTTCATGATTTGTTATCTGCGCTTGATTTTATAATTTTTCTGTTCATGATTTGTTATCTGTGTTCATGTTTATTCTGTTTGAGTTGCTGTTGATGATTTGGTATCTGTTCATGATGAAATGAGTTGCTGCTTCATGATTTTGGTTGCTGAATTATTTATTTGTTCATGCTGGATTACATGATTTTGGTTGCTGCTTCATGTTTATCTGGATTACATGGTTTTCTGAAGTTATTTTCTGGTCTTTGATTTTCTGGATATATAGAATGAAATATCATCTTGCGAAAATTCCTGGACAAATTAAAGTTTGTAACAAAGTAACTGAAGATGTTGAACTTCAATTCAAAAGGCTTTTGGAAGAAAACAAAAAAAAAAATAAGGCAGAAAATTATGAAGTTGTTTGTGAACCTCTAATAATAAACTTTGATGTTTGAAGTTGTTTGTAAACCTCTAATATTAAGTTATGGATAATTTATTCTGTGAAATTTTAAATTTTATTAAGTTAGAAATTATTGAATTTATATATTTAAAATTATTTTTAGGTTTTTTAATAATTTTATTTAATTTTATTAAACCGGTTCAACTCCGGTCGAACCAATAAATTATTGAACCAGTGACTTTACCGGTTTATTGACCGGTCCGGTTCTCGCAACCTTGATCAGAACTCCTCTTGAGATAAACCAACCAATTCAGATCCTAAAACTCCTTCAACTCCCCTATTGAAATAGTACATAAAGAGTACGCAAACATAAAGAATGCTTTGTTATGTATTTCTTGATTATATGCTATACTCTCCTTATATGTTCTCATTATCTCTAGTTTAGTCAAATATCTTTTATTGTACTGGATGTTCTATCGACCTTCTTCTCACATGTCTAAACCACTTGAGACACGTTTCTATCATTTTTTTCACAATAGGTGCTATTCCAACTCTCTTTCTTATATTTTCGTTCCTTATTCTATCCAATTGCATATATATGTCTACTCACTAATCTCAACATCTTCATCCTTAACACACTTAATGATTTAAATTATGTTCGTGTTCTCTTTTGGCCGCCCAACACTCTATATTATAAAACATAACCGGTCTAATAGCAATGCGATAAAATTTGTCTTTAAATTTTAAAAGTACTTTTTTGTTATATAATTAATTTAAAAAATAATTATAAAAAATATTAA
>NC_029787.2:2937594-2939508 GCF_000816755.2 Arachis ipaensis | reverse complement strand
ATTTAAAATAATATTTTTTTTGTCATTAAAAATATTGATTCTTAGTATGCATAATTATTAGATTTAAAATTATTGATTGGTTTCCACAGTTTTATCTTTTTGGTGTTTTTTTTTTCGGACCTTTCTTTTTGGAGTAAATGTTTAATTTCTTGCGTGCAAGCTCATCTAATTCAATACATATGAATAAATTCTTATAATAGCTTTTGAGATTCAGGCCATTATTTAATGTGGGTTGAGATTTTAATTTTATTATTATAGTCTTTTAGATATAATTTTGAGTACTATTGTGGTCTTTAAACATCTTTTTTATGATAACCCAACTGTTTTAGCATTGATATGACATCATTTTATCACGTTAGAAAGTCTAATGACCAATTTAGTTAATTATATAATTTGATCTCTCCCTCTATATTTAACCTAATTTTTCAAACTTTAAGAAGAGTTAATTTCTTCTTTTTCTTCGTCTGTTTTTTCTTCTTCATCTCCTTGTTCGTGATATACATAATGAATGGTGAGAGTATTAAAATTTTAGAAAAACAGAAATGTTTGGTAATCAAAGAAAATCAGCCAAAAACAGCCATAACTTGCCTTATTTAGCATTTATTAATTGTTGCGACAATTAATAAATGTTAGATAAAGCAAGTTATGGCTGTTTTTTTTGTCTACCTAACATTACCCATTTCCAAATCAAATTAAAGATCCATAACCACTGCGCTAAATTGTCCTCCAACTCCTACGGTGGTGCATACATCTGCTGTAATAGCAAGAATTTGGATTTTAGTGCCAATGCATACTAAAGTTGATCAACAGTTGCACCAACTTAAACTATGTTGTTCTGTTTTCAATGTCCACTTGGATCTTTCTGTAGTTTATGAAATCAATGATAACAAATAGAACTTGAGAGACGTACGAGAGACCTTCATAGTCGTGGCTGCCGCTTCAAATTTAAATCTGCAAGCTATGGAGTTGAAAACAGATTATAGTGGCTTGAACATGGGAAGGTTGCAGGGGTGTCACGATGACAAGGGGTTTGAAAGTGTTGTTGTATGAGAATCTGAGATTCTCAATGAAGAATTGAAGTATTGAAAAGTAAGATGAATTGGTTTTGGTATAAACAAGTTTGGATAGTGATATGGTATTGTTGTGGTATAGACATCAAGGAAGGAGGAAAAGAATGAAGAAGAAATTAACTTTTTTAAAGATTTGAAAAATTAAGGTTAAATAAAAGGAGGGACCAAATCGAGTATAACAGCTAAGCTAGCCATTGGATCCTCCAGCATGGCAAGGTATTATTACGTTAGTTGCAGCAGCTAAGTCATCACCCGAAAGATGCTTAGGAACTAAAATACATTACCATTTGTATCTAAAATGCAGATAAATATATTCATATAAGAATAAAATGATAATTGTATCCACGGAAGATAGTTTTCGTGTACTAAGAATATCCTAACAGACCAATTGTGTAACCAACGTTCGAGTACTCTTGGCATACGGAAGCCATCTTCCGTGGTTATAATTGTCGTTTTATTCTTATATGGATATATTTGTCTATTTTTTATGGATACAAATGGTAATTTATTCTATGAACTATTATAATATCAAAAGCTATATCTAAGAAACTACAGTGATAAAATTAAAATTTCAAAAATTACATTAAATTTTTAAAAACTACATTAAGTAATGGCCTGAATCTCAAAAATAATATAAAGATTTACTCCTTTTAATTCATTCTCTTTTGGATCAAAGTGTCATTACTCATGATAAAAAACAATATACTTTAGCTTTTAATAAATTTTTTTTATTAATATAATATTATTTAATTAAATAAATATACATATAAAATTATTTTATATTCTCTATTGGTTTAATTTCATTAAAAATAAATATTACTTATACACAAGGACACGTATATGT
>NC_029787.2:2933099-2936855 GCF_000816755.2 Arachis ipaensis | reverse complement strand
AACATATTCATTATAAATAAAAATTACTTTAATTTGGTTAGTATTACTAGTATTTAATTAGTATAGAAAGAAAAAAATCATTAAAATAAGGAAAAAAATATAATTATTCTTATGTTTTAGTGTACATAATACACTTAACATAGATGTTTTAAACATAGCTATCTAATAGCCGATTTCAATTATACATAGAGTTTAAGCGTAATGCTTTGATTGTGAAAGAATAAAAATGCGAAATTTATTTAATCCTTTATTAATGACCCAAAATCATGTAAAATATCTAGTGAGTTCACATTCAATCCGTCGACACGTTGCCCTGGACGCATAATATGTTTGATACTGTCAAAGTATATACTGTGGTAATTAATAATTGGTGCTATTCAATAATTCAATCGCTGCATATTAGAAATTGACACACAATATATGATATACCATATATGTCTTATATATAGATAGAGGATCCTGCTAGGGAGGGTCGAATACTAGCGATAATAAACATCTTCCCAAAAGCTTAAACTAAGTTTGGGGTTCACCAAGACTCAAACTCTTGACCTTTTGGATCTAGCATTCTAATACCATGCATAATACCACTCATCCCAAAAGCTTTAGCTGATGGAAAAAAGTAACATTAATGATTATATCTCTAATACTCTCTAAACTTCTATTGTATACATTGTATAAATATTCCATTGGCTCCTCATACTTTCCCATAGATATATTATCTAATTAATGATTGAGGTATGATCTGTTTACCTAATAGTCATCCCCCAAGTCTCGGAGAATTGAAGCTGAGGCCATGAAAGATTAGGTATGAGCTTCTTGCTGATTGGATTTTGAATGAGAAGATATATGTATTATTGCCACTACTTGTTAGTTGTTATTGCCTTGTAATAATGCACATGTATAGTAGATATGAAAATTAAAATTTATGGTCATAGATACTCGCAAAACTTAAACGGTGCAATTAAATATTTTTTAAATAGAAAAAGTATAGGTAATATTATTTTTTAGGAAAAGTATATGGAACAAAAAGTTTACCAACAAAAAACTAAATAAAATCACATTAATTTATATTAATAATTAATTAATTTTAAATTTTTTAAATTTAAAATTTAAAAAATTTAAAAGATTAAGTAAACCTAATTAAAACCTATAAAAACGTTTCTCTTCTCTCTCACATTAACCTATCCACCTCCAACAATCACACACACAGACCTCTCTTTCTCACCGTCAGGCCCTCTCCGCTCCCTACCGCGACCCACTCTTTTTCTATCAGCGAGTCGCCGGAACCAACTCGGTTTCCACCAGCCTCCGCACTCCCATCACCGTCTCCACAACCTACTTGTAACCGAAGATGAATATATTCATTGCCGCCTCTATTCCCTGCGCTTGCAACACCTCCACCACACTCTCCTTCTTTTCCGCATAAACCTTCATCGCGGCCTCCACTATCCCTGGCCCTCCCTTCGGATCAACCTCCACCTCCAATATCTTCGGCACCATCCTCTTCATCTCCCTACACATCTTCGTCACCTCCACTAGCTCCTTTGACCGGAAGCAAAATGCCGCCGTATCGCCGAAACACCGAATCTCGATCTGCTTCTTCAGCTTCATCAAATCGTTTGGATCCATCAATAAGTGAAGCTCCTCGATCTCTGTTAGAAGCTTCCAGATCCGTTCCACTGCGTAGCACTCCCTCGCGGCCTTCTCGAACCCTTCCTTCCACCGACTTCGCAACACTCGAGCAGCACGGACTCCACAATCTGGTGCGTCGCGCGGAGATTCAAGTTCTCGAAGTTATCCAGGTGATCCAACGGCGTCGTTTTAAGGGAATGAAGCTCGTTTGGCCTGCAAATGGCGTCGTAACGGAGGATCGGTTTTCCGGCGAGGTTTGGTTCGCCCAAGCCTAAAGTGTATGGACACCTCGTCATCTCGGCTTCCACGGTGGCGAGGATCCTCTGAGCCACATCCCTGGATCTGTGCCACGTGGCGAGCCTTGGAAGCAAGCTAGCCTCGCTGTAGCTTCTGTAACCGCTACTGCTGATGTCACTAACCGGAACTTCGCCACGTGTCTCAGGGCTTTCTTCCTGGTCCTCGAAGAGCGTTGCGATGAGCTGTACCTGGGCCTTGGCGAGGGACTCGAGCCTGCGGGCCCACTCGCGTTTGTTGGCATACGGCCTTGGGTCTGAGAAAACGGTTGAGATGAATCGGAAGGTGATCTCGAGGGCGTGGAGAGCGGGCTTGATGATGGGTTCGTGGGCCCAGTTGGGGAAGTTGTTTGAGGCCCAGAGTGTTCGTAGCTGAGGGAGGCTGAGGTAGTTGTGCGTTATATTTTAAAAATTTATGTGTTATATTAATACATTTTTTGTATTCTCTAATAAAAATTCGTGCATTATAAAAATTACGAAAAAAGAAAAGTAACATTTGCGTGCATTTTTTAGATATAATTTTAAAAATGCTTATACACACAGCATCGGTAATAAATTAACTAGCGAAACAGATCTCAAAATCTATAACATGACAAAAAAAGGATTGAAAGGATGAAAAGACAAGAAAATCCCTGAAACGTTTGCCAATCCAATCATAAATATTCACAACCGCTTCTCAATAAATAATAATTTACTGGTGGCCGATCTATTTGAACAAATATTCTATGAAAAAGTATATGAACAAAACGTTACCAACTAAAAACTAAATAAAATCACATTAATTTATATTAATAATTAATTAATTTTAAATTTTTTAAATTTAAAATTTAAAAAATTTAAAAGATTAAGTAAACCTAATTAAAACCTATAAAAACGTTTCTCTTCTCTCTCACATTAACCTATCCACCTCCAACAATCACACACACAGACCTCTCTTTCTCACCGTCAGGCCCTCTCCGCTCCCTACCGCGACCCACTCTTTTTCTATCAGCGAGTCGCCGGAACCAACTCGGTTTCCACCAGCCTCCGCACTCCCATCACCGTCTCCACAACCTACTTGTAACCGAAGATGAATATATTCATTGCCGCCTCTATTCCCTGCGCTTGCAACACCTCCACCACACTCTCCTTCTTTTCCGCATAAACCTTCATCGCGGCCTCCACTATCCCTGGCCCTCCCTTCGGATCAACCTCCACCTCCAATATCTTCGGCACCATCCTCTTCATCTCCCTACACATCTTCGTCACTTCCACTAGCTCCTTCGACCGGAAGCAATTACAGAGACTGCACATGACTTCACCTGTTCAAGGCCAAGGTACCCCTCCTATCCAACCGCAGCCGGTTTATAATCCCAATCAACAACCTGACCCAATTAACCACCGTCCTACCCTGCAACCAGTTCAACAAAGTTTGGCTCAACAACCTTTCGCACACATGCCCATGTCTTCTATCACCGACATCTGCGTTTTGGGATATTAGGTGCCGTTTTAATGATTAAAGAGACTGCAAACTACACACTTGATCTTAGCCAGAAGGAGTCCTTGAACAATTACAGAAATATAAAAAAATATTCATTTAATATAAAAGAAAAATCCTAATACTTAACAAAAAAAATATCCAATTATATTTTAGCAAAAATAATTAAATATTTATAAAATTTTAAAAAAATTATGAAATTCTTAAGGAAATAGAGACATTCACATTTGTAATACAAAAAAAATCGAAAAATATATAAAGAACATCCATTTAGTATGAAAAAGAAACATTCTGATACTTAGCAGAAGAAACATCCATGTATATTAACTCGTAGAGATTTTGAATTCACCCAAA
>NC_029787.2:2903165-2929598 GCF_000816755.2 Arachis ipaensis | reverse complement strand
AACAATTCTCTTAATTTTTTAAACAACTGATATTTAAATTAATTAAATAAGAATAATTTGTTCCATCGTTTTTTTAATTAATTTGATTCATCATATATCATATAGTGACAATACACAACGTCATCATCAAAAGTTTATATATAGTTGCATCATCATCTTTATAACATATTATGCTATTTTTAGAGAAAATAGCATGCATCCCTCTTTCTTTTAAAAAAATGTAAACATCTATTTATTACAATTCTCTTAATTTTTTAAACAACTGATATTTAAATTAATTAAATAAGAATAATTTGTTCCATCGTTTTTTTAATTAATTTGATGCCGTTATCATCATATAGTGACAATACACAACGTCATCATCAAAAGTTTATATATAGTTGCATCATCATCTTTATAACATATTATGCTATTTTTAGAGAAAATAGCATGCATCCCTCTTTCTTTTAAAAAAATGTAAACAATATTCATCTATTTATGAAGTATATATATACTTACTGAAACTAAAACAAACTACTCTTTTAGCCATTTTATAGAAATACTTATTAATAATAATAATAATCATCTTATTTTTATATTTGGTGTCTTCATTATGCAATCGTTTTACTCCATGTATTTTGAAGGCATATGCATGAGTTCTCTATAGCATGACCAAAATCTTTTAGATATATATGAAATACACATTCCACATATCTAGAAATTAAAGTACTACTAGACTAGTGGCATTTTATTTTATTTTTCTTTATATGACAAGTAGTGATGATTCAAAGACATTGAGTTTGTGCGTTGGGCTTGAATTCATTGACGAAGGCTTTCAAATTTTTCTCAGAGGATCCATTGGGACTCAAAGCATCTTCTAGCTTCTTCTTCATTCCTCTTATTGCATCCTTCAATTGACTCCCTAATTTATTATCCATCAAACGGTTCACATTTTTAGATACCTCCTCCTCCGTGATCACCGTCCGATCAATCAAATTAATCCCTATCTTCCAATTATCCACCACTAATTTCCGATTGGTAAATTGGTCCGTCAACAAAGGAAAACATAATAGTGGAAGCTCACACCAAATAGCTTCTAATATAGAATTCCAACCGCAATGAGTTAAGAAACCTCTAATTGCCGGGTGAGTCAACACTTGCCGTTGACTACACCAAGGTATGATCATCCCACGGTCACAAACCGCCTCCTTAAATCCAACGGGTAGCGGGTCGATATCATTCGAGCTCACAACATCGGGCCGGAGCACCCAAACAAAATTCACTTTACTAATCAAAAGCCCATTTGCAATTTTGCAAAGGCCACTTTTTGTGATGTGGGCATAGCTACCGAAAGATGCATACAAAACCGAACCATGAGGCTTGGAATTGAGCCATTGGGTACAATCTGACTCTGACCATAGGCTAGTTGGCACGGTGGCATTGGTGAACCCAAGTGGGAAAATGGGTCCAATTGCATAGAATGGTTTATAAGATTGTAGGGCTTCTATGACTTGTGGCTCTAGCTCTTGCACCGTGTTGCATAGCACAAAATCTGCACCTTTAGCATTATTAAATGCTGCGAAGATCAATTTATGCACCACTGATGATGTATCAGAGTCTTGAAGATATGATGTGAGATCCTTTGGATCAATTGTTTTCAACCCAGGTATATAGTCAATTGGGTCTTTTCTAATATCTGGATATGAAAAATAAAAAATTAAAGGAAAAGATAATTAAAAATTATGATGACCTCATATGATGTTATGACTAAGGTTAACAAACTAATAATTAATTAACCACTTTATGTTATGGTCTCACTATTATTGAATAATGAATATTCTGAATTATTCCAGATGCTTTTGACATGAGAGAGCGAGAAGAAAAAAAATCTACGTGTCGTTTTTTCATGATGTGTAGTGTGCATAAACAAATAAACCTTATACATGCAGAAGCTCAATATAGGTGGAACTTGCAAGCAAACAGACAAAATATAGAAAATAATTAAAGAGCAGCTGAAGATAATAATAATAGAGTGATAGCTAGAGACAATAAAAATGGAAGTGACAACTGACAAGTGATAAAATCAAACACCTTCGTCCACCACTACGACGGTTGCTTTCCTTTTTTTTTTTTTCAGGATTTCTCTCGGTGTTATTTTTAAATTCATCTATAGTAGTCTAAGATATATATGTTTGTATCAAGTATATCAACTCATTATATAATTAAAAATGTTCTTTTTCCAAAGTTTAATATCAAACAACTGAAAAGTAGTTAAATAAACATTCTTCGCATATACTAAAAATAGATACAAGTAAGGTGTTGGACTAAAATATTTGCCAATATTGATATAAAAAAAATTTGTTTCCCCGCTCACATTTCTCTAAATAATATATTTATACGATATGTATCTTAACAAAATTTCTTGAGGTTATATTTTTTATATTTAATTTACAATAATTGAAACTTTGTACTATCTATCTATATATTTAAAAGAGGAGTGTTAGGAGACAGTAACTTTTGTGATTTGTAGCCATCAAATAGCTATTAATGATAATTTTAATAGTGTGAAATTAGTGTGAAATTTTATTCAATGACTCATTTTTCTTTAATCACAATATGCTGGTCAAAATTTAATAAAGTTGCTGGCCTAAACTTCTCCTATTCAAAATATAAGATGGGAAAGACTTGTAAATTGTGATTAAATAATTTTCCAGAGGTAAATTAAGAAAAAGAAAAACATAATAATAATTACCTTGGCAAGCAAAATGACCATTTTTCTTAAGAAGATCCATGTGGTAGTAAAGCGTATAAACCAAAGCAGGCTCTGTCCAAAACGAAACGCAAAGCAAGCCGAACTTCTTGGCTATGGGTGATCCCCATACAAAGAAAGTGTCCACCACTAAGCATGTAACAGGTGGCGAAAATTGTTGCATGATCTTCGCCACCAGTTTTTCCACGTGGGCTGGCATCAGGTCCACCAATCCCGACATAAACTCGTCGTGGTTGAGTGACCTGTCCAGCTCCACGGGGAGGCCATCCGACACAGTATCGTACCGTATGTCGAGGCCGGACTCACGTGCGGCAGCGAAGATGTCTTCGCCGCTGCGGTTGCCGTTGATGGTTTTTGTGGTTTGGTGGTGGATGGAGTGGGTGTTGACAAAGGTGATGGTGAAGCCTCGTGATGCGAGGTTGATGGCGAGGTGCACTGAAGGGATGAGGTGGCCTTGAAGTGGATAAGCTATGAGTATGGCATGAGGGCCTTTCTTCTCTCTTGCTGCCATGGAAGACTTGCTTTTGTTCCTTATGGATCACTTTCGAAATTTTGAAGGGATTTTAAGGACATAATAATCTTCGCTGAGTCATTAGTGTGAAGTGAAGAAGAACATATGAGAAACTTATAATCCTAAATAGAGTGATAATCATCACTAGTAACTTAGAATATTTAATATTTATTGCAATAGTAGGATTTGACATAAGATGTCACTTTTAAGTTAATTTGGGATCAGATATGTATTGTTTAATGTAATGTTATCCTTTCTATTTTCTAACATGAGACACCAAAAAGTAAAAAAATATATGTTATATTATTTTTTTCTATTAATATNGTAATGACAAATTTTTTTAATTAAAATTTAAATATAGTTAAAATAATTTTAAATATTGGAAGTTTGAATTAATAAGCCATGTCATTAAATCTTAGACATATATAATTAAAGATATCCAATTATTCATTTTTATAGGGACCCAATATAAACAATGTTATTGTTTTATTATTAAGACAAATAATGATGGAAACTTACAATAAATAACATTTCTACACTTGGTTTGTTCTACTTTTTATTTTAAATATTTTCTATATCAAGGTTAAAAAACCACTTAAACTTAGTCCATTTTAATTAAGGAAAAGTAACCTATGAAATAAATTATTAATTTTTGAATTTTATAAAAGTATTTAATTTCTTAATCATCAAGAATTGTGATAACTTTACAACAAAATTTGCATCATTAAATCTCAATGAATATGATTCTGCTAGGATAAAGAATTTAGCAACATCTATTAGGTTTATAATATATAGTCGGTGAAATTCAAATATTTATGCTGGCTGCAAGTTCCTTTTTTTTTTTTACCAAAGATACGAAGACTCAAACCCGCAACCTCTTAGATGAGTATAGAGAAATTATGCCATTTGAACTATTACTCATTGGCGACTGGAGGTTCCTTTCTTAAATCAGATAGCAGATATACATGTTCATTTTGAAAAGTCAAGGTAGAAAAGACCAAGAAATAACAATTTAATCACCAAAAGAAAAAAGAATTCTCAACAAATCAAACAAAAGAAGGTTATATATACTATTTTAACGTAACCATTCGCCGAGTGTTGTGCACTTGTGCATGATATCGATATATCTGATCTTTTCGTAACAGTATTTCTTTTTGACTTTTCTCATTATTTGTATGAGAATGATGTAACACATTGATTTGTCTACACATAAAGCCATTATTATTGTTCCCGCCACCACTGTATATCTTACCCTACTACACAAATAATACTAATTAAGGTCGTCGTTCGAATTAACATGCATCAGTGTACTATTTAGATAAATCTTTCATATATCTTCAGAGTGAATTTGTAAACATAAGGAGTAAATTTCATGAATTAGATTTATATGTAAATTACTATTTAGATTAATAGTTTATATTAGGTTGATTTTTTTTCTTTTTGTGTGTACAATATTAGGTTGAATTTAGCAAAGAAGTAGAGATGACCATGATTTTTTTGGACGTGGGCCATTAAGGCCCAAGCTACCCAAAAGAACAATACAGCCCAACCCCAGCCCAATCTAAATATCCTAATTCATTCAATCTATTTCTTTTTCCCCGGCTTGTGCTCCAATTTACCGTCTTGAATGAGGATAGCAGACGCGACCCCTCCAATGATGCAGCACCAACTATGAGGATTCATTGGACTGTGAAGCTAATTGATGCCCTTCTTCTGTACCCCTGCGAGATGCTAGAAGCAATGAGGAGCTCTTGCAAAATCTCGAATCCCCGCGCCTCAAATTGGATCCATGGTATTGTTTCGGCTTCCAATATTTGATTGATCCGAACAGCTCTATGATTTTCAAATTGTATCCCTCCTATGTCTATGAAATTATGTCCTGCAGAGTTGTGATTCCTCCTGGATGGTCTCTGAACACTGCTGCTATGGCTCCGCTTGCTGTCTCTCTCTGAAATGTAGCATCATTGTTGCATTTTATCCAATCCTTGGGTGGTGGATGCCAGGTAATTTTTCTTTCTCCTATTCTTGTAGTATGTGTTGTTGCATTTAATTTCTCAGCAGCTGTCTCTGCATGCTCATGCTCTAGTAATCTAGCCTTCAATATGACCATGTTTGAGTTTAATTATGTTTTCTGGTGAATTATTTGATTTCTTGCTTTACTAATGTAGTATATGTAATCCTTTCCCATACTTTCCATTCAATCTGTGCGGCCAAATAAGCTTGTCTTCTCTATTAATTATGCTAACTGGGGTTCCTTTTAATCTTCTCTACAGTGGAACCGTCAAAATGTGCTATAATTTTCCTTATATTGAAGATGACCATGATTTAATCTGCAGGCTGATAACTAATTAAGTTGGTTAGTTGGGATTTTTTTTTTGGGTCTGGAGATTTTCCCTTCCTGATAGTTTTATTGGGTCAGGCCTTTTAAATAATGGGCCAGTCCAGGTCTTCGTGGGAGCACCTATGAGATGAGAACACGTAGGATTTGTGACGTGTAATGTGGTCTCTAGTTTCTACCCGCCCACAGTAGTGGACCCTCCTAACGAACTACGCGCTTCTGAGTTCTGAATTCCCACCAAACATACTTCATATCAAAATTCATATTCCTTTCATCTTAATGACATATTTCTATCTATACTACAAATTAAAAAACCTTCATTAATATCATCACTGCGAGCTACGAGCTGCAACTCCAACTTCAACTTCTGATTTGGATTCTATTTCTGAATTTTTTTTGTCCATGTCAACGACGACGTCTTCGTCGTCGTTTCTTAATGGCGAGAGAGCCGTTGTGCTATTCTTCATCGCTCATATACTCTTCTCTCTCCCTTTCTCTCTCTTACTCTCCCATGGCGTCCCTCTTTCTCTCCTCGCCCTCGCAGCCTCCTTCATTGAGATCAGCTACGACGCTGCCGCTTCTTCCTCTTCCCTCTTCCGCACCAGGTACCTACCTGTTTCTATTCAATTTCTCGATTTCATCCAAATTCTCGCGATTCTCCGTTGTTGTTTTTTTCTCATCCCACCGAATTCTCGTGAATTCGTTTCAGACGCGGTGCTTCTTCCGGAATCCTCCTCGGCGCCGTGACTCTCCCTGCTCTTCTACTCTCCAAATTGACGCAATTATCAAGAGGATTCTCATTGGCACAAGTTAATCTTCAAGGTTCTATATTTTCGCAATTTCAATTCTGTGCATTTTAGTATGATGATGATGATGATGATGATTGTTTTGTTTTGATTTGTCATTTGGTGAATTTTTATTTATTTTTGCATGTATGTAGAGATTCACTATACGACATTGCAATACTGGGCAACATCTGCCACCAGCTTCGTGGTGCTCGTGTTCCTCAGTTTTGTTCTGTTGCACCGCACTCCGCTTTCGCGTAAGGATTGGGGTTTAGGGTTTGGCTTGTGCTTCTTGTTCTTGCAAGCTTCACTGTGCGTTCTGGCACTTGCTTCTACCTCCTCCCAAAGTGGTGAGTTGTGTATGCCCCCTTCTATTTTTCATATTTCATGAGCAACTGCTCGGACTTGGGCTTCTGCATTCTTGTTGAATTGAGCCGAGCGCTATTGTTATATAAGAAGAGAAACATTGTGATTTTTTCTGTTTCAATTCAGTTAAGGAAAATTGTCTTCTATGCAGGTTTGCAACTTGCATTCAAGCTGTCATGGGTCCTTGGTCATGGATTGGCAGCAGTGATGCTAATTCAGCATTTTCTTGGAACTTTTCCATCTTGTGCTTCCATTGGTATGTGTTGCAAAGTGAAATTTATGCTGGTGGTCTTAGCCATCTGCTCTTCTAGCTGCATGGGATTTTCATTTTACTGTTAAAGTGGTCACTTTACTTTGAACATGAGTGCATTGTCTGTTTTACGAACTCTGATACATCTAGACCTTTTATAGCTATTGAAATCAAACACCATTGAATCATTCAGGATCGTTGCAACTTTGCTTTTTTGTTTGGTCAATAACAGTTCATTCACAGCCTTATCTGAAATCTGGAAATTTTTTATTTATTTACTTTTTGGACTGCTTGTTTATCATGAGAGTTTCCCCTCTTTTTTCCAGGGGAAGTACTTTTGGTGACCGCTGGTATTGTTCTCTATTTTGGTGACATGCTGTTGCTTACTGTTATGAGGGTTAGTGTTTCTTTACGCATTTATCTCATTTCTAGTGGTATAAGATGGATAAGATGGATATGGATTTAGTTGGTGATTACCTTTTGAACAGCTATGTGGACTACTGATGTCATCAGATTTGGTCACTGCAGAGTATGAAACTAGTCGAAGTGAGATAGGCATCATTATTCAGGTATGAGCTAACTCGTGTAACTTGTTAATGTAAGCTGGATCAGTAAGTTAGTTTACTGTTCTGACAGGGACTGCTGCTTGGCCTTCTGCTATATCCAATACCTTTCAAATATATTCTTCGTGTATGGGAATGGTCCACAAATACAGCTTCTGCTGAGTCAAAAAGATACTGTGAGATTAGAAGATCAATTATTTTCATTTCTCTCTTTGTATTGGTCATGGTTGGGATTGTACCATTATGGATGCAGTTTGTGCATGAATTTCATCTGCATCCTATTCTCTGGTATGATATCGTATTCAATATGATTTCTTTTGTTTGTTGCCATTGTATATATCACTGCATTATTATATCATTACCATTCCCTGTTTTGTATGATTAATAAACTATCATTTTGGAACATTTATTTGCAGGGTACTATCCTTTGTTTTGTCAGATCCATTCAAAAGACTATCACTGTGTATCTATTGGGTTTGTGTAATATGTCTCTCTGTGTTATATGTCTATGACATCTCCAAGAACAGTAGGGTTGAGAGAATTCTTCTGCGGAAATACTACCATCTATTGGCTGTCTTGATGTTTGTACCTGCTCTTATCTTACAGGTGATTTGAGATATAATTTATTATTTACAAAAGTCCATTGCATTATTTCCTACTTTGAGTGAAGGAGTGGCAATGCCAAATTTATTCTAATAATATATTCTTCTTACACCCACACTGTGTGATCATTACTAGGTTAGGCAGTAATATATATTCCAACAAAATATATACTTCTCACTGTTTCATTGCTTTCAGCCAGAGTTTCTTGATCTGGGTTTTGGTGCAGCTCTGGCAGTTTTCTTGACATTAGAAATTATTCGAGTAAGTATCCCTAGATGCATACTTAGCACTTGTTACTTTATACTTTGAATTGGCATGTTTCTTGATCATAGTTTCTTATAAAGTGTCCATAGAAATCTGGTTCTAAACCCATAGTAGCATAGATTTGCACTAATGTGATGAAATTGAAATCAACCAACCATTTTGGGTATATTTGTATGTGGCTAAGGGTTGAGTTGGGCAGGCTGTAGGTCCTGTGAGGCATATGTGCAATAATCCATTATCCATGTATTGTTAACGGTCAACCTGGAAAGAATGTAAGGGGGAATTTTGGATATTTGTTCATGTTGGATTTTGGAATTTTGAAACGCTTTGATATTCACAAGTTTTTTCTTTTTACTCTTTCATTTGCCTGAAGTGTTACATTGAAAATCACCACCAACAAATATGATCTAGTTTTCTAAAGCAATTCAAAGCAGGCTAATTGGTTTTACAACTTTTGTTTCTCGTTAGTTGCTTTGACATTGATATTTTTTGACCCAGATATGGAGAATCTGGCCTTTGGGACAACCAATTCATCAGTTTATGAATGCATTCACTGATCACCGTGATTCTGATTTTCTAATTGTCAGGTACTTTACACTTTCTTTCTTGTTTAAATCAAATTTAAGAGCATATATTTATGATGAACATTAGTTCCATCTGGTTCCCTTTCATGATGAACTTTCTTTTCTCAGCCACTTCTCACTTTTACTGGGATGTGCACTTCCTATTTGGTTGTCTTCTGGTTACAATGATCGACCCCTTGCTCCTTTTGCGGGAATATTGAGTCTAGGAATTGGAGATACAATGGTAATATTTTTGTTTCTGAAATATGTGATATTTGGCCTACATGGTTATTGATTTTGCTTTATGAAGGATAAATAAATTGTGTTTTATTAATATTATTGTTGTTGTTGTTGTTGTTACTACTACTATTACTACTACTAAATAATGCAAAAAGGTGTTGTTCAGTTGCTGTTAGTTTTGGCTATTTTGTACAGGCATCATTAATCGGGCACAAGTATGGTGTTCTAAGGTGGAGTAAAACTGGCAGTAAGTATTCTTTTTTCTTAATGATCTTTAACTTCTGTTTGCGTTATATGATTTGATATGAATAGCAGCTTTTTCTACTTGTCAGAGAAAACAATTGAAGGTACTGCAGCTGGTATCACGTCTGTTCTAGCTTCTTGCTGGTTACTCCTTCTATTGTTAGCATCAAGTGGATACATTTTCACCCAGGTACTATTCTCTCTCTTCCTCTCTGACCGCTACAAGAATTTCCATTTACTTTAAGAAAATAAACTAGCAAAGCTAATCAGAGAGGCCTGCTATTCTATATATATATATTTTCTCTGGATTTCTGGCTTTCTCTTTGACGATTTGTTACTGACCATTTTGCAGCATTGGTTCTCGCTGCTTCTATCTGTGACTGTTAGTGGTTTGTTGGAGGCATACACAGCACAACTTGACAATGCATTCATACCACTATTTTTCTATAGCCTTCTATGCTTGTAGATGCTGCAGCTTCTTCCTTCCAAAAAATAGAAGTTTATCTTGGATGAGCGGTATTCACTATTCAACAGAAGTCTTGATGATTTTTTAGCATATGCTTGCTTTGGCATATTCTTTTTGTAGATAACTGTTAACCAAATGCTGACAGCAGTGACAATAATTATTTGAGAGTTAGGGATGGTATACATAGCCAACATAGGATTGTTGTATCTCTCCACAGAAATGATAGTCATAGGAATAGTGTAAAAGGGGTGATGCCCTACATGGTAGCATGCTATTTATAGGAGTCACAATTTTTCATTTTTGATTGCCACGATGAAAAGTGTGGAAAACAGTTGAATATCAAATGAGTTTTCATTTTCATTCTTTCAATTTTCTCACGGGCATTGCACAGGTTAGGCGAGAGGGAGAGAGAGTGTGTACTTGTTGAGAATATGGATAATAAAACTGAAAATTGCTATCATATATCCTCATGTTTTCTGATCCCTAACCTTATTTATAATATGATTCTTTTTTTTTTCTTCAAGTGTATTATGAATATATGATATTCATTTTGAAGCGTATGCAAAGCACAATTGCAATTTTGTTACTTTCAGCGTTTCTAAAAATAGTAATACATGAATGAGGCATAAGATAGCATTGTCAACTCAAGTTGGTATAAATAGTAAATATCTTTCGCATTCTGCTGCACGCAACTATATGTGCATTCCATTCAATGAAACATTATTCAATTTAAGAGTCATTCTTGTATGAGCGGGGTTCTATCAAATTTGGACTATTTCATTGTTTCATAATTAGATGCATTATATTTCGAAGTATGATTAAGCAATCACATACATATATAGATATTGATCATCACTACTCACTTTTCGAATTCCATAGAATGTAAATGTCTAATAACAAGGCTTTATCTAATTTACATTTAAAAGGAAAATACAAACTGCAAATAAATATGTGGATTTTGTCTAAAGTTCAATGTACTTGATGCAAAAATGCAAAAACTATAGTAAGCTAGCATTATTAGTTTTGAGGAGATTTTACCAATACAAAGCCTGCATAAACTGAAATAACAAGACCATCTTGGCTTGGCTCTTGCCCTAAATTAACGGGGGAACAGCCTACATGATAAGAATTTAGTGGTTGGAGTTGGAGGGTTAGCTACTATTTGCCTAATGATACACATGTGCCTACTATTTCTGTACCATTCATTCACAATTATATATATATATATAATTGCAAAAGAAACACACACATAGACAAGTTTATATGAACATTATTTAATTTAAAATAAATATTTGAGAGATAATATATACGACGGTAAAAATTTACATGTAATTATTTTCATGTGCAGTTGATAGTTGATAGACATTAGATAACAATTTAGTCATACATGTTAAATCAATTAATGGTTCTCAAATAGCAACTTTACTGAAGATACTCCATATGAGTATCTAACATATAAAAAAGATTTTCATCCGCCATATTGTTGATAGGTCTCTTAATATATGATATTAAAACATCAATTATTTGTGTATTATCTTAATTTCTCTCTACATATAATTCTTCTTTAAGAAGTTATTCATGGTGGTAAGTCATAGAAAACTGAATAACATAACTATTGATAAAATCTCTTTTATTTTGGTAAATGATTATAGAAGAGTTAAAAAGAAAATCTAACATCTAAGTTATACTTATTGTGTTACCAAAGCTCCATCAAAGGCTTTGGTAATAATGAGCCTAAAGGTACATTATTCTGCCTACAATTAGCTATATCCAATTATATCATATTAAGACTAATCATCTGGTGAACTATCCCATCAACCCAATTGATCAAACTAACATTAAACATGTTTATTAATCAATGTAAGGTGGCATGGAGGGTGTGCTTTTCTCATTAATTATAATCTTATATGAATAATTTCATAGGCAACAACTGAAATGACATGTCAAGGAAGATAAGACAAGAGGCTCTTAACATGATAAAATGAAAGACATGGATACATTGCACCATATTCTGATTCAATTACATGTGTTACTACTAACTTTCTAATTGTAGCATGTTTATCGTGTCTGCTCTGTGCATTATATTCAATACTGTGCAAGCAATATTATCTTCTGTTGTTATGTCTTTTTTTATTGGCTTATATATATCTTATAAAGTTCACAAAAATAACATATACATACATAGATAGAGATACAATTTCAATTAGAAGGGAATATAATATAGTGCACTACAGCACAAATATATAGATATCATATTACATGATCATGATTATGGCTGAGGTGACAGCAAGAAATAGAAGCAGCAGCAGCAACAAAAAGAAGGGTTTAAGTGGTGGCATTTTGAAGCTCAAGATTCTGTTGGAAAAGCTTCATAAAGTTGTGTTATTACTAGTAGGTAAAAATAATAAACCAAGCTCATCATCTGTGAAAGAAGGCCATTTTGCTGTGATTGCTACTGTTGAAGGACCAAAGAGGTTCTTGGTGCCATTGAGGTGTTTGAGAAACTCTACATTCTTGAGTTTGTTGGAGAGAGCAGCTGAAGAGTATGGTTTTGATCAGCATGGTGCAATTACCATTCCTTGCAACCCTAGTGACATTGAGACCTTACTGGCTCATCATCAAGTGGAGAAAGAGGAAGATGAAAAATAAATCTTAATTTCTTAATAGGCTTTGTTTTCTAATGGATATAGAAAATTGGAGACAAATTTTCCTAGTACATATATGTCCTATTTTGCTTCTGTTTCAGCACCTATTAAAATTGTATTTCTCTAATATGCAGTGCCAGAGAGGATTTGATCTAGAATGAAAAGGCCTATATCCTTGTCCAATGTCAGGTTTGAGACTTGAATATGTTAGCACTTTCAACTTTTGATGTGCTATTATTCACTTTAATAAGATGGTGTACGTTCAAATACTATATCACATTATAAAGCGTTGATCAAATATGAGAAGTCTTTGCAATTAACGTTAAATTATTGGTCGAACATTTGTTTAGATGTGAAAATTTGTTTGGTGATAGGTTATTGAAATCGCTATGTCACATTATGATCCTGAAATTCAATGTGCATGTATTAGAGGTAGTGTATCCTTGAAATTCTTCAATGAAGTCGCAAAACTTGGAAATGCCTAGGAATATACTCATTTGTATCCTTAAAAACAAAACCAGCAATAAGGATGGGACGAAGACTAACAGTTATTATTAGAAAATACCATAATATCTCGATACAACATATAATATCTTATCATATCATATAATATATAGAACAAGCGCATGCGTGATTCAGATGGGGATCATATCTAATACTTAAGATACCATACCATCTTATCATGCTGGCAAAAAGCCACGCAATTAAATCATATTAAGAGAACAGTATCCTATATATTAGCGCCATTTTAAGAGGGTGAAGAGACATCTTGGCAACACAAAATTATTGCAAGGTTTTATGCACCGAATCTGTGATTGAACTTCATCATCATTCATCAGCCTTGAGTAACTCCGCAACTCAAATGGCAGCACCAAATCCGAGCCAAATAGCTCATGCCCCAGCACCTATCAACTTCAGTCAGATAAGCCTGCCTGTGATTTGAGATGCATCTTGAAGTCCATGATATCACCATCCCATCTGGTGATAGTTTGATTTGCACACACCCATATCTCATGGGCCACCTGGTTTATGAGCCTGAAGTCATGGCTAACGAGCACCATGCCGCCATCCCATTCATTCAATGCCTCGGCCAATGAGTCAATTGTCTCGATATCCAAATGATTAGTTGGCTCATCCAGGAGTAGCAAATGAGGCTGCTTCCAGGCTAGCCATGCAAATATCACACGGCTCCTCTGCCCATCAGACAAGTTCTTCATAGGCATTATCTGAGCTTTACCTGACAGCCCAAACTTCCCAATAGCTGCTCTCATCTTCTCTTCCTCATTTACAGGGTACTCTTTCATCATAAACTGGAGTGCAGACATCTCCATGTCCAGCTTATCAGCCAAGTGCTGGTGAAATTGAGCAATTCGAAGATGGTTGTGACGCCGGACCATGCCATCATTGGGAATTAAGTCACCAGTCATGAGCTTCAGTAGTGTACTCTTTCCGGCACCGTTGGGTCCAACCAGGGCTACCCTAGAGTCACAATCAACACCAAAGTCGATATTCTTGTAGATGAGATTATCAGGGGTATAACCAAACGTCACCTCAACAAACTGAAGAACAGGAGGGGGAAGTTTTCCCACATCAGTAAAATGGAACACCAAGACTTTGTCTTTAACCACTCTCTCGGTAAGTCCACCCCGTTCCATTTTAGCCAGTGTTTTCTCTTTACTTTGTGCTTGGCGAGCTAGTTTTGCCGAACCGTGGCCAAATCGAGCAATATATTCCTTCATTGAGGCAATCTGCTCTTGCTCCCATTTGTACTGCTTCATCTGGTTCTCTTCCAACTCGGAACGAGTCTGAACATACTGGTCATAGTTACCAGTGTAAAGCTTTAGTTTTTTGTTTTGCATGTGGATAATATTTGTGCAGACACCATTCAGGAAGTCCTGAGAGTGTGAAATCACAACCAGTATACGGTCAAACTTCTTCAAGCTCTCCTCAAGCCACACACAAGCTTCCAAATCTGCACACACAAAAGATAAATAATTTATATGCGCCAATCAAAACAATGATACACAAAAGTGAACTTGATGTATGACAATTAGCAAGTATTTGACCTAGCTACCTTCAAATAATATTGTACCAGCTGTGCTACTAGATATGTGCCTAAGCCTAATTTTAATTTGATTAAGTTACGCAATAACATGAGCAGATGGTGGAGAAATCTTCCATAAGGTGACCATATATAACAAGACAATCCATAAAGAATATGAATTAGATAATGAAACATGCAAATGATATATTAATGATCATATGCCTTTTAAAAGCAACAACTAAAACATATACATAAAGCATCAAGAGAATCTTCAATATGAACCAACATAATGCAAGAAATATGATTATCATGACCATTTTAGTGCATAACACAAGCCGATCTGACAAAATTTTCTCCATTCAAGACAAATGGGGAATTATTGCAGGAGAGGGAGGATACCAAGGTGATTGGTTGGTTCATCAAGTAGAAGAATGGTTGGGTTCATAAATAGAGCTCGAGCTAGTGCAATTCTCATTCTCCAGCCACCAGAAAAATCACGTGTCTTCTTTGCTTGCATCTCCTTGTTGAAACCGAGACCATGTAAAATTTCAGCAGCACGCTTTTCTGCAGTTGCTGCATCTAGGGCCTCTAATCGTTCATAAATCCGTTCAAGAGTTTCGCCACCACCATCGTCCTGAAATTAAAGTCACCTGGAGAAAGTTAGCAACGCATCCAAATAACGTAACAAATGGGTACTAGTCAGCTGCCTTACTACTTAAAACAAACCTGAGCAGCCAAAGCTTCCGCTTCTTTTTCCAACTTCAATCTTTCCTCGTCGCAGTTTATGACTGCCTCCAATGCAGACATATCTGTGGCTTCAATTTCCCTGCTAAGGTGATAGATATCCATGTGCTCAGGAATCGGAAGTTCACGGCAACCTATTGCCGTAAGCAAAGTAGATTTTCCACATCCATTTAATCCAAGTAGACCATAGCGTCTGAAAGAAATTTAGAGTACTCGCAACTATCAGTAAGAATCCAGTTACACAGACAGTAAAATATCTAAGCCTATCAGGTGAAGGCAGGCAACAAACCTTCCATAGTTTAACTCCAATTCAGAATCAACTATTAGGTCATGTCCATGGAATGTAACCGATAGAGATTCTATCTGTAATAAAAACACAAAGAAATGCATTAGTATACTGCTCATGATTCCAGCTTATTAACAACTAGTTCTAATTAATATTTAATAATGCAGAAACGTCCTTTTACTGCACAATATTACAATTTTACCTACCTCCAAAGAATTTGTAATAGGTGAGTAATTGGTTACATTCAGAAAGGAGAACCAAGCTATTGACCCTGCCAACATGGTAGAATGCCCATGCTACAGACCCAGCTGCTCGGCTAGGCGCTCAAATACATGCACCCACGCTAGCAACAATAAGCTAGAAGTAAGACACACTAAACCGGGAATATCTACCAAGTTTTAGAGAAATTAAGCATTACCAAACTTGATAACTTTTTTCTTTTTGGGTATATTTTGCTCAAGAAAATCTGCATCATTAATTAATGAGGTTTATTGACATGTATTCCCTATTCCCCTTTTAAATGAAAGAAATGGCCAATATGCATACACAAGTAAGCCAATAGTTTCAACTGAATAACCCAGGCCAAAATTCTCTTAAAAGGTCGAGAAAAAAAAAATCATCGTTTAGCTAACTGATTCGGTAGTGCTTCTTTTTTAATATATAGAAAACACTAGTTAAAATATCATACTTTTTGAAAACAACATTCAGTTGCTAAAAGTAAATTTCGAAACACATGTAGCAGAAGCTCAATGTAACATATTCTTTAACAATAAATATTAGAACAAGCAGCATACGAAATGGTTGCTGGGTCCTTTTTTAATAGCTCAGAGAAACGATAACAAATGTTTTCTGTCCCATTTTCAATTTCTATCAAAGATAAAAGAATTATATATACAGTGTAAGTGACAAACTAAAGGATGCACCGCCCACGGATACATTTCAATAACAAAATCAGGGTAATCTACCTCTTTCAATCTCCTTTTATCCCACACTCCTTGTAATTTCACATTTTATGTTAACTATTTCCTTTTAATCAAAACAAAAGAAAGACACAAAATACAAAAGGCATGACATTATAAGAATGCAAACTCGATAGAATCTTATCACCATATAATTCAAAACTTCCAAAGCGTATTTTATCAATTAATTAACAATAAAATAACACTGCAAGACACATGCATACAGCTTAATTATTAAACAGAATATTCCTTTAAGCGTATTCCAGGAAACATGAAATTCCAATTATTATTTTATATAAAAAATAAATAAAATTGATGGTTGAAAAGTTGGTTAGTGTTTGTTACTTACCCGAATATCCCTGGACAGAGGATGGGAGCAGAGGACACCAGTACAAGTACGATCCGATATACGAAGGTCGGCGATCTCATTCGCCACTTTAACAGCCGCCTTATGAGCGTCAACCGCCGCCACCTTGGAAGCAACCGCGGCAGCAGCAGCCTTGCCGCCTCTCTTAGCTGCGGCGGCGATCTTCTTCTGCGCAGCCTTCTTCTTGCTTGCGTCCGACACCATCTTCAATCTCCAATCTCCAATTCCTGCATATCACACCAAAAATTTAATTCATAAATTAAAAAAAAAAAAACTTCCAATCTTCAATTCCCCAGAAAAAGATTAGATCGCGGAAATACGAACCTGAAGCTCGATGCAAAATTTAGATCTAGATAGAGATGGAAATCGAAATGAATATCGAATGAGCGTGTAGATGCTGGATTTAGGGTTCTTGAGGTTTCTTCTGTTCAAGTTTTTCGGAGTATTTATATAGTGAGGTTGGGCTTTGAGATTTGCGTGTGGGACTGTGACAGGTGAGAGAAAAAAGTGAAAGTCAACAAAACCTTTTTGAGGTGGCACCTTTCTACACCACTCTTCAGCTCTGATTTTTTGAGACACAAGGAAGCTAGTGGAGTTTAAAAAGCCTTTTTCATTGGGCTTCACTTCTAGATAGGCCCATTGACAATAACATAAAATTGGGCCTAAGCCCCAGAACAAGCCCAATTTTGGTCCATTATTAATCTCTAGCTTTTGGGTTTTGAGCCATCGGATTCTCGAGATTCGTTATTCAGTTTTGGTAGTTTTTGAAGTGCTACGGGTATGAGTTTCATTTTATTTACTTGCTCATGATATGTTTGATGAAATGCCTGAACTACATGTGCTTCGCAAATGAGTTTATTGTGTGGATTATTGTTTTAGTGAGCTCATGGTTGCTGCTTAAAATAATGGTTCCTTACTCTCATTATTCCTTGATCTCTTGATTTCTAGTTCTGTGGTTTTTTCAACGTAATTGAATAAGTTGATTAAAGGTTGGTTACTTGTTTACCTCTTTGGACAATGTTCATAAGCTAGGTGACATGTTATATTCATATTTGAGATTTCCATAGTTTGATATATTTACTCTGTTATGTCACGCTCATTGAACTGCTCTTCATGGTTTTAAATTTTGGCGTCTCAATGTTGTGATGCATCTTGAGACATTTCATTTCGTTATACATAAATCTTTTCTTTTATGTAAAATTTCAGATTTGGTGGTGTATCCTTCATGTTTGCAATTAAGACATTAGTTTCTCCTTTCATTATGTGTAGCATTGCTTTCCATCCTCCCTTTAGTTTTTATTTAAACTAATTTGTGTGCTTAATTTACTATGCCATTAGATAATTGAAGAATGACTGTTTTGAAGCGGTATGTGCTGAGGCTTGAGGATATTCATATCGTTAAAACACGTTACGACAAACGTGGTGGATAGAAACTATGGTCATATTGTAGCAACCTTCTCCATTGCGGAACACTCCATTAAACAGTCGCTTGAGTGCGGCCGGTCATGCAATGCAAAAGCAGTTGCTGTTGTTGGGGAGGTATTGGCCATGCGGCTCAAAGTTGAGGAACTTAAGGATGGACAAGGGAGAGGAATTCATCTCAATGTAACCAAGGAAATAGAGAAGAAGGGATTTAAGAGCCAAACCAACGTTTGGGTTATTGTTAATGCCCTTAAAAACAATGGTGTTAAACTCATAGATGAAGATGATGGTAATTGGTAACGATTCTTCTCCTAGCCATTCTTAAAATATCTCTTGTATATTTATAAATATATTAGAATGTATTTATATGCCAATGATAATATATGAATGCAGTGATTCAATACTAAGAACATCTTTGCAATATAGTGAATATACAAATACATCTATCTTCTGTTGTTTTTTTTTTTTTTTTTTTGTAAATCAGAATAACGTGTACTAGATGCTGTCATTTTTGTCACTTAGTTATGTATTTTGGGCTGCTACTTTCATTTGGCATGCATATACTTTAGTATGTGCATCACTCAAAAAGTTTATGTCCAAACAAAAATAGGTAATGATACCTACAAAGGAAAAAAATATGTATATCATAACAAGTCCATCATACAAAGTTTCAGTGTTTACAATTTACACTTTATAGTGCTTACCCTGCACAATTTTATAGTTTTATTGAGACTTTCATGAAAATATGTTATAGGCAAAAATCATAGAGTTGACCAGACTTAGTTGTAACTTGTAAGGTTGCTAATTGATATAATATTCAAAGAGCCAGCCAAGACTGACCATGACCACTTTTCTTGGACTTTTCTAAGGCAGCATGGAAATTTTTTAACTTCCAAATTAAAGGATTAGCATTGTATTTCATCCCTTCCTGCTGCTGAAATTACTTTAATTTTTTTTCAAATGGCAATTTGATTTTCTCTGAAATTTGGCAAAAATCATGAGCTCTTTTCTATTTAGTATTTATTTAAGTGACATTAACTTCGCTTTATGAAAGATAGCGGTATTTTGAAAGATTTTATTTTTTAATTTATATTAATAATTAAAGAAGTGTAAATAAATACTTTTGAAACTGGAACTATCTTCATCAATGTTTTTGCTCTCTATCTTCTAATTTGGTATAACAAATTGTTTTTGACTTAAAGTCAATGTATAACAGTGGACTCCAATGATCTTATGCAAAAGAAGAGATGACATTAAACTTTGGATGTTACACGAGTTCAACATAACAGATTGGATAGGTATTTTTTCCACACACTGATTAAATCCACAACTAGTAGTGCAAGTTACTTAATTCCATAGTCATCTTAAGTTTCAATTATTTATGTTATTTGTAGCTATTTTTATCGACCATTGAGATTCTTTGGTTGTTAAAGAAGATAAGGAAAACTAAGCAATGATTCTGTTCGACAATTGTCATATTCAGCCATCAATTTTGTTTCTTCATCAATCACTATTCACCATGAAAATTTGAATAAAATGAATATAAATAAGAATTTAGGGTACAGTAGATAAAAATGAAAAGGCTTCAACTTCAGTTAATATTGTCTATGATGAATTACTATTGTTACTGGCGAAACAGTTAAAAGCAAAAGCAAAAAGGTTTCGGATTTTTTGGCTTTCTTGCTTTGTGCACAAAAGAAAGGACAAGGAGGCAAAAGTTCACAAGCTCCTCTTAATAAGAAAACTATATAATTTTGAGTTAAGTGATTATATGTGTTAAATTTTAATTATTAAAAAATATTAAAAAAAAAAAACGTTTTATGGGTGTTTATGAGAGCATCCCTAATAATAATTAAAAAGGATCAATTTCTGTTTCATATGCTAACACAATGAACAACAAATCCTTGTAACCCCGCAACCATTTTTTTCTAAAATTTTATAAATTACATTTACACGTTTATAAGTGAAGAAGAATACTAAGTAGTTTCAGACCCTTTAAAGTGTGTGGCCCCTTAGAGAGAAAATCAACTATGAATAAAGTTCACTTCATTGTCAATTTTTTTTTTTTTTTAAAGGTGCATTTTATTTATTTCCTTGATGTTAGTACTATTTAATGCTCCACCACCATGTTTTCTGTGTGAGTCTGTGACATTTCTTACCTTCAAGGTAGCCATCATTGTGATCAATGTCTAACATTATTTGTCCGCGTTATTAAGTAACCAAACTAATTATTTAATTTGTTGAATTAATTAATATTGTTTATGAATACATTGATAAAATGTGGTACTACTTCTACCAAACAAAACTCCCTAATAATTACAAATAATTGTCTTGTTGACTTGTCATTTGCTTCTACCAAATAATAATTTCAACATATGATGATGGCTTAATTGCTCTCAAGTTTTATAAGATAATTAATTGACTTCATTACTTCTAAATAATTTTGGTATCAAGGAAGTGGAGAAAGGACTGCCACAAAAGAAGAGAGACTGAAAAGAAAACCTTTGGTATATTCTAAAACTTATGATAAAAATATAATGAATTGTATCTTTAAGGAAAAAAAGGGGTATCTCAATAATTCCTTTTGAAAAAAAGGGGTATCACTTTTAACTTGATTGTTGTGAACTTCTGAGATATCATATATATATATATATATGTGTGATGGTTATTTACTTATTTATCCTCACATGGCTGCGTGCTCATCACGTCTTAGAGCTTACGGTTAAATAAAAGTCTATGAATAATGCACTTTAATCACATGGACATGGAATCTCAAAGATAGGAGGAAAACAAATTGAGCACGCCTTTTATTTTATTTTATTTTATTATATAATATACAAAGATAGCATATTTCATCATTTGATTTTGCGGTTAACCTCTCTCAAAGTTCCATTTAGCAAGTAATATCAGAATATTCTAGTTTTGTTCAAAAGGGTTGTCTTTATTAATTCTCATTCACAAAGTTAGAACTGCCAATATTCATGATAAAATATTAAAGAGAAAGGTAATCATTCTTCTTTTTTTTTTTTCTTTTTCTAATATAGTGATTAACATATATAAGTATGGATAAATACTTTTTGAAATGAAGGTTCTTGTTTCTTCCCACACAAAGTTAGACAAAAATCAAATAGCTGGGGATATGATGGTCAAGGTAAGCTTTTAGCATCATCATATATCATATAATAGCACAAAGACATTCCATGCATAATGACAATCCCACTACGTTACTAATAGTATTTCTGTCAACTTCTGTCAATACATTACTAATAGTATTTCTGTCAACTTTTGTCAATTTATTGTATTTAATAAAAGTATATGTATCTAATAAAAATATCTTTTTTATAACTGTATTTAATATAAAAGTGTTTTTATATATATGTTTTTTGGATATGTCTCCTTATATATGTATTTAAAATATAATAATTAATTATTATTAATAATAAGTTGACAAATAATACGTTGGTACCCTATACTTTTCCAAAACCCATATGCACCATCATGATCCCTTATGAGTAGCACATGCAAACCAAAGTAATCCCCTGTGTGAAAATAATAGGTAAGAACTGTTAGATATATATTATTATGTTTTATTGAATTATTTAATATAATACATTTTTAAACTTAGTTATCATTTTTGTATAAAAATATTTTGACGTAAATAGTCACTTTTAAAAAAATCAATGTAACTCATCAACTTTCACTTGTTTCCAGATAATAATAAACGAACCCAGAGATCAATTCACGAGTCATTTCATAATCATTACACTAAATTACTTGATTATATACTTTTATTAGTGCTAATTATATAAGGGTCATTCGAGGAAAATAAAATTATAATGTACTCCACATATTGAAGACATTCATAAATATGGTTGATATTATATGGAGCGTGTTTGGCCATACTTAGAAGTTAGAAGTATGGTACATTTACATCTTGACTAAAATAATTCAGAAAAATGATACAACCACATTACAATAGTAGCTAAGAATAAAATCTTCTCATTCATGTTAAAAGGAGAAAGGGGAAAAAATTGTTCATCTCATTCATAAATCAATGAATCATAATCATCATCTATAAATTTCTGTCCATTTTTGAATGCCACCCGTGTCTTTCTTCTTGTCGATAAATTCATAAATATTTTACACGCTGGAAATGTTACTTTGCTAGAGAATTTTATGGACAAACTTCACATGTCTTCAAATTCATTGCTTGAGTGATGGGGTAATGAAAATAAATATATAATATTGAAAATTTTCATAATTTTGGGTTTCTACATATTATTGAATATCTCATTAAATGGTAAATTTTTTTACTTTAATTAAAGCATACATACAAGTCAATGATTTACATTTTACCACGTCTAGTATAGTAATTAAAAACTATAAAATTTTACTCCTTTCATTCTTTAAAAGTGTTCATTTTTTAATTTTTAATTTGGATTAAGAAAAAAATTAGAATGTGTTCGATTTACAATTAAAAATAAATTTACAAATAAAACTGCTCTTTAGACTAAAAAAAATCATAAGGTTAATTTACACGATAAAATGAGAATTTCTGGCCCAAAGTTATTTTTGCTTGCATGATTTAAAATTGAAGTGGTGGGCGGGGCATTTAGAAAGCAATAGGAAAATATCCAAATTAAATTGGAAGAAATTATAGGAAGAAAAGCAGTGTGAAAAGAAAAGATAGAATAGGCCAATAGGGACAACTATGAATGATATGTAAAAGAGAGAGAGGCGCACCGCGCAAGGGAATGGAGTAAAGGACAGTTTTAAAATCCACTAACGAACCTGGCTTCAGGGTAGTGGCCCCTCGCCCCAAAGGAATAGGACAAAATTTTGAAAGCAAAATAGCAAGGACAACCGTATTGCTCACCTAATAAGGACATGCCATGCCCCTTCAATCTCCATTAACTTTGAACTCTATTTTACTCTCTACTTCTAATTCTCGTCCCTCTTCACAAACATAAAACCTCACTACTAATAGTTTTTCTCTCTATTTCCATAACCTTTTTTGAATATTATTATTGTGTATCTTAATTTATCGGATTCGGAGCTTGATGAACATTGGTAGCACCTTCCCGTTGCAACTTGCAAGACATTGATTTGATTCCAAATATTATATATATTTTTTTAACCAATTTACATTCTCTTAACAAATTAAACAGCTGTGGAAGTGGGGAGAGAGAAAGAGTATAGAGATTCTCCAATTTTATTTTTTTTTGGTCATTTACAATAGCATTATAGCTAATAACAAATCCTGATTTGGAATATTGGTTACTCTTAATCACAAGTCACAAGCATTGAAAAGGAAAATAGAGAGTCTCTATTGGGTATCCCTAAAGAGCATAATAAGCGTGGTGACGATGACGATCACATGAGAGAACAAGCATGTGGGTTCTCATCACTGAAGATATTATGAGGAGGTGGTGGCGGTGCATGCAAGTGAAACTGCTCCGGGTACGTATACGCAGGCATATAGCTGTAACCGCCATGATGATGTGGATGCACCACAGGAGCATATCCATATCCATATGCAGATGGAAATGGAACATGTGGAGCTGCTATATACTCCATTCTATTCAGCTCCATCGTCACCATTTCTTCATTATTATTATTACCACCCTTGTTCTTCTTGCCTTCATTGTTCTCCTTGTTGTCTGGTTTCTTGGGTGGGACCACCTCCACCTTCCTCTTGAGCTTCTCCGTTAGATTCGCAGCCAGAGCCTTGACGTCCATGGTCCCCTTCACTGTCACCGTATCTTTCTCTTTGTTTATCTCCATTTCATTCACCCCTGCAAATTCAAATTCAAATTCAAATTACATCAACACTAATTATTCCATTAATTAATCAATTCGTGTGTGTATAGATATAGAAATACCTTTGGTTTTGGAGACAGTTTTGTGGATTTTGTCGACGCATCCCTGGCAGTGGAGCGCCACCTTCAGAACCGCCGTCGTCATTACCGGAGTCTGTTACAACATAATAATCAAATTGAATTGAAAGTAGAAAAATGACAGGCTGGCACAGGGGGACCATTACTGTTACTGACCTCTTTCTCTTTGGATTTCTTCTCCTTGTTATCGCCGTCGGTTTTGTTCTCTTTATTATGGTCGCCATTGTTGTTGTTTTTCTCCTTCTTGATCTGAGGTGAGATAAGAATCACCTTCTTGTTGAGCTTCTTCTCAAGCCTCTCCTTCATTTTGGCGGGATCTGAAACTTTTCCGGTGACGGTTATCTTTCCGGTGTCGCTCTCCGCCTTGACATTGTTGACGCCGGGGTAAGAGCGGAGGCAGTGTCTGATCTTGGAAAAGCAGCCATCGCAGCTGCAATCCACCTTCAACACCACACTGTTTTCTCCACCCTCGCTTTTCTTCTTCTGCAACATCAAATTCAAATTACAGCACAATAAAATAAATTATTCATTATTTTACAGAATTTTAAAATGTGTACCTCCTCGCCCATTGTGGTGGTTACTCTGAGTTGAGTGAGTGTAAGAGTGTTGTGGTAGCTATGCACTCAGCTATAACGCTATATATAGGGGTGTAGTGTGTAGTACAGTGATCTCAATAACGCTGGCGCGTGTATGATACTACCCACGGGGCCCACGCTGGACTCTTGGCGTAACATTCTTCCCATCTCTTTCCACTTTCCTTCCTTCTTTCGTTATTTATCATTGACTTGACCCAACTCACCCAAGTACCCAACGCCATAGTAGAAACTTCTTTGCTCTTGCGCTTCCTTTAATTTGGGCCCATGCTTTATAGGCCCAATATGTAAAGCAGTTCTCTCACCCAAAAAAATATTAAAGAGGGCTCTCCTTAATCCAACAAAAACTCTCTCTTTTTAGGGCCGGTAATGTGCCCTTGGAGCAATTTATTCTCATCTCAAAAGAATAGTTACTTCACCAAAAACTCCCCTTTCTCACATGCTTCAGTTGTATCCTTGCAAGGGCCCTTCTCTTTTCTTTTTCTCAAGAGGATATATGTGATCTAAAAGTCTCATAATAGTTAAGTACTTCAAATATATTGCACTAGTTCAAAAAAAAAAATTACAAGTTTCACATTCCTTAAGTATAAAGTTTCAAATTATTTATAAATACAAAATCTTTCTCTCTTTATAAGTTCATTTTTAGAGTTAAATTAGACCCACTCAATTTCAACTTAAATGTAATATCAGAGATTATCTGACCTAACATTATTAGACCACTCATTCACTTGCAAATATATGTTCATATATTTTCGAACACTAATTTTTAGAGTTGAATTATACCCATTCAATCAGAATTTTCTTCGTATTTATATTGAATATGGGAGTTTTACATTTATGGTACATCACATCCAAAAGATAAAAAGGATGGTAGTGGTTGTTAACACATTTTTAAGACATTAGGCTAATTAATTAAGCAGTTCAGTCATGTTTAATGGTTATTGGTGCACTGGCATATAACAGAGAGAGTATGTTGATCCAATTTTTTTTTTTGAATGTGCACTGTTAAGTCACATTCCTATTGAAAGATGAAAGTTGGTTGGATGTTTGACAAATTCCAATTCTAGCAATGAAAAATAAAAACAAAGTTGATATAAGGAATTAGATATTTTAGAATTTAGAGGAAGCAGGGGCAACTCCCAAGAAAGTATGAACCATACACGTGTTTGAGAAAGGCTTGATTCACGTGGAAGTAGACTTGTTGTTTGGACGAAGAGAAAATGAATGGAAAGAAAATAAAAAAAAAAAATTTCTTTTGTTTAGATGAAAAAAAATAAGAAGAAAGAAAATTATATTAGAATAAAATTATATTAATATCCTTACTTATATTATATATAAATTATAATTTATTAATATAGAATTATAAATTATGTTCCTATTATTTAAGCTAGTTTGTGAGCTCGAGTCAGTTCATGAGTTGATGAGTTGAGTCGTGAGTCAAACTCAATTTTTATGAGTCAAGATTAAGCTTGATCTAGCTCGACTCAGCTCGACTCACTTTCAGCGTTAATGATCCTCAACTCTATCTTCTGCAA
>NC_029787.2:2891049-2900339 GCF_000816755.2 Arachis ipaensis | reverse complement strand
AACCATCACAATGTATTTATTTTTTTTATTTATTAATATTTAAAAATAAAAAATAAAATATATTATTAAATTAAACAATTAAACTAAAAATATTAAATTAATAACTAAATAATAACTAAACCAATAGGCATGCCATTTCAAATAATTCAAAATCACGTTTCACAATAACTTGAACTAGGAAAAATAACCAAAATCTATATATTCTAAACCTCCATTTCAAAAATTCAAAATTTACCCAATTTTAGTATAAACTTAGTGATCATGCATGAAGAATTGCGTGCTTACCTTTAACAATGGACATCCAAAAAATAGCCTATTCGAATTGGTATCTGTCTTCGACATGTAACAGATGGCATATTTTTCGCAGAAGCATTCTGAGACCACACCATTCGGTTCCTGTTGTCCTCCGGCTTCGCCTCTGCCTCGTCTCGTGTTTGAGGAGCATGCATCACTGGCCATGGTTTTTCGAGAGGGTTTTGCATTTAAAATTGAAACACCACCATGAACAACTATTATCAACTATTGCATTCAAAATTGAAACAATCTGCTTCGATCAACAGTGATTAAAGAAAGTGAATAACAGAACAAATCACGCAAAATTGGTTGTGAAAATCGACAACAAAAACAAACGAATGAGCTACAAGAAGAAGCAGTAGGCCTTACAATGGTTTTTCGAGAGGGTTTTGCACGTGGGTCGTCGGAACCGTTCCCGGCAAAGGGATGAGTTTGGTTCTTCGACGGTTTCGGAAATACTTCACTTTGCCTGTGACTCACAGAAAGGACACACGCGCAACCCTAGACGAAGAAGCAGTAGGCAGGGCCTTCGACGGGGTCCAGAAAAATCTGTCCCTGACGATGAGTCATCGAAGAAATCAGAAGAATGAGGTAGAAGAAGAGGCTATGGACATTAAAGCGGTATTTAGGGAAAGTTTTGTGAGTGGGTTGCTGGAAAAATCAAACGCATCACCTACAGGAAGGGTTGGAGGAGCAGTGAGGTAGAAGAAGAAGTTGTGGACATTACAGGAGTATTTGGGGAAGGTTTTGCGAGTGGGTTGCTGGAAAAATCAAAACCATCACCTATACGAAGGGTAGAAGAAGCAGTGAGGTAGTGGAAGAAGAAGCAGTGGACATTACAGGAGTATTTGGGGAAGGTTTTGTAAGTGGGTCGCCGGAAAAATCAAACCCATCACCTACAGGAATGGTAGAGAAGAAGAAGCAGTAAGGTAGTACAAGGGTAGAAGAATGAGTGAGGTTGAAGAAGAAGCAGTGCCTTCGAAGTGTATTTTGAGAGGTAGAAGAAGAAGCTCTAGATATTCGAATGGTATTTGGGGAATGTTTTGATTTGTATGGTATTTGGGGATGAATTTGTAAATTCAACTATTTGTACATTGCACTCATTTATATTACAGTATAAATACCTTACGTGGTATAATGTAAATAATATAAAATACAATGTAGTGTGAAAACATTTAATAAACGAATTAATGCAAAGTTAAAATTTTTTTTATCAATGGCTGAGATGATGACACATATACAATGGTAACTTACCTAAAAAATTAGCATGAGTTTGAAAGAAATCACCTAAAAATATAATGAATTGTATCCTTAAGGAAAAAAAAAGGGGCATCTCGATAATTCCTTTTGAAAAGTTTGTGTTTACCCTTTTTTCTTTTCATCACTTTTAGAGTAGACTACCATTTCTACCCATAAAAGTTGAAAACGCTGACATATCTACTCATAGAAAATAAAAATTACCATTTGTACCCATAAAATTTGACTTTCGCAAGCAAAATTATCCAAACCCTAAATAATTACATAAAATCTCCAAACTACCCCATTTTCTTCTCTCACGCATGTACCCATCATCAATCACTATCTGCATCACCTAAACCACCACTGTCGTAGCATCATATCCCTTCATACTCTCTGTCAACTCCTTCCTCTTTCTCTTTCTCTCCATTTCCTTCCGTGTTTTGTTTTTCTCTCTCTCTATTCTGCTTCTTCGAATTCTCAATCCAGAAAAAGAGCTTCACCATCATCAACAACAACAGAATCATCTTCAGATTCCTTGCCCCCACACTCTCTCTTACCTGCAAAATCTCTTCGGGTTGACTCATAATCCGTTTGCCCCTTCTCCTGATGCACCCCAGACCTTAACCCCAATTCCCAACTCCAACATTGGAATCGACGATCTCTCTCTCTCCCTCACTCACACACTTTTCCTCTCTGATTTCACCTCTTGAACATCAACATAGCTCAGTCACTATCCTCTTCAAAATCACAAAAAATAACAAACTCAGATCAAATTGAAGAATAGAACATGCATAGATTCAAAATAAAACTCTAATTTCTTAGAACCTTCACCAAAAATTGTCAATTTTTCATATTCAATATCATAACCTGTAATAAAGAACAAAGCAAAAAGAAATTAGGGGAGAGGTAGATATAACAACGGCAGGGATCAGGCAACGACGGTGGGGGTTGTACGATGTGGAAAGAGGTGAAGATGGTTGGCTATGGCGGTGATAAGGTAGCGTGAAGAGGAGGGGTTTCTGACGCAGTAGGCTCTGGTTCGAGGCCGATGGTGATGGTGGCGAGGAGAAGCTGGCGCGGTGCTCCTGGGCTCGGCATAGGTCTGCGACGTTATTGGCGGAGAAGGGGATGAACAGTAATGAGGAGGGTGATACGGTGATATGTGGTTGATGTTGGAATTGGGCGACTGAGAACATTGAGAGAGAGAGAGAAAGAAAAAGGAGGGAGGAGATGATAGTGGTGGGGAGAAATGTAGTTTAGAAATTTTATTTAATTTTTTAAGATTTGGATAATTTTGCTTGCGAAAGTCAATTTTTATAGATACAAATAGTAATTTTTATCTTCTATAGATAGATATGTCAGCGTTTTTAACTTTCATGGATAAAAATAGTAGTTTACTCTAAAAAGAAGAGTAAGACACAATAAACACGTGGCTGCGTGCGAGTTAAACCCCAAAATGGTCCTTGAGATTGGCGTCGTGCACTAAAATCGTCCTTAAGATTCTAATTGCATCAATTACGCCCCTGAGATTGAAAAAATGCACCATATTAGTCCCCTACCTATTTTTCATTAATGACGTGATGACATGGACTGTAAGTGACACATGTCACTTCATGATTTGGCCACGTGTAATGGTATGATGATGTGGTGACTAGTGACACGTGGCATGCTGACGTGAATGTTTGTGCC
Organism: Arachis ipaensis; assembly: GCF_000816755.2. Lineage (NCBI taxonomy): Eukaryota > Viridiplantae > Streptophyta > Magnoliopsida > Fabales > Fabaceae > Arachis > Arachis ipaensis. The sequence continues at coordinate 2,897,117 of NC_029787.2, read as the reverse complement.
ACGTGTCACAATATTATTTGGCCATGTGTTTATTTGTGCCACGTGTCGCAACATTATTCGTCCACGTGTCATCCATTATGCCATCGTTGTATATGCATTAAATTAGTCCCTCACTTTGTATTAAGTGACTCATTTTAGTCCCTGAAATTGAATGTCGTGCACCAAACTAGTTCATTCACCAGTTTTTTCTCATTTTTTTTGTAAATTCAAAATTCTCAATATTTTTGAATGCATTAATTTCAATTCTATTGTTCACATGTTCTTCAAATAAAAATGTTTTTATAAAATATTTTTTCTGTTGCGAATACTCTAACCGCCGACTTAGAGTTGACGTGAAGGCTTTTCAAGCACCTTCACTACCATCTCCGACCTCTTTCAGTACTTTTATAAAATATTTTTTCATGCGGATATCCCTAATAACCGCCGTTTTGGAGTTGACGTGAATGTATTTCAAGCTTCCTTCATTACCATTTCTGACCTCTTTCATCTAGACTGTAGAGGTCAAAGATGGTAGTGAGGGTACTTGAAGTACTTTCAATCTAACACATTTACACATAACGAAAACATGTATTTAATAAGAAAAAAATATTTATTTTAATTATTAATTTATTGTTAAAAACACATATTTTTATGAAAAAAATGTGTCTAATCAATTATATAATTATTTTTTTATAATAACATATTTATATATTACAAATTTTACCAATGTTAAATTATTAAAAAAATTATATAATTAAAATTAAAATCTTAAAATTTTTTATAAAAACACTTGTATTTAAACGATATATAAAAAAATAGAATTGAAATTAGTGTATCTAAGATATTAAAATTTTGAATTTAAAAAAAATGAAAAAAAATTGGTGAAGGGACTAGTTTGGTGCACGACATTCAATTTTAGGGACTAAAATGAGTCACTTAATACAAAGTAAAGGACTAATTTGGTGCATATACAACGATGACATAATGGATGACACGTAGACGAATACGGTTGCGATACGTGGCACAAACGGACACGTGACCAAATAATATTGTGACACGTGGCACAACTATCAACGTCAGTATGTCACGTGTCACTGGTCACCATATCATCATATCATTACACATGGTCAAATCATAAAGTGACACATATCATTTACAATCCACGTCATCATGCCATGTCATCACGTCATTAATGAAAAATAGGTCAGAGACTAATATAGTAATTTTTTTCAATCTCAAGGACAAAATTGATGACATTAGAATTTCAGAGACGATGCAGAAATCATTTTGGGATTTATGTCGGTGCGTGCTCATCACGTCTTAGAGTTACGGTTAAATAAAAGTCTATTTAAATAATGCACTTTAATCACATGGACAGGGAATCTCAAAGATAGGAGAGAAAAAAAATGAGCACTCCTTTTATTTTATTTTATTATATAATATACAAAGATAGCATATTTCATCATTTGATTTTGCGGTTAACCTCTCACACTCTTACACACTCAACTCAGAGTAACCACCACAATGGGCGAGGAGGTACACATTTTTAAATTCTGTAAAATAATGAATAATTCGTTTTATTGTGCTGTAATTTGAATTTGATGTTGCAGAAGAAGAAGAGCGAGGGTGGAGAAAACAATGTGGTGTTGGAGGTGGATTGCAGCTGCGATGGCTGCTTTTCCAAGATCAGACGCTGCCTCCGCTCTTACCCCGGCGTCGACAATGTCAAGGCGGAGACCGATACCGGAAAGATAACCGGAACCGGAAAAGTTTCAGATCCCGCCAAAATGAAGGAGAGGCTTGAGAAGAAGCTCAACAAGAAGGTGATTCTTATCTCACCTCAGATCAAGAAGGAGAAAAACAACAACAATGGCGACCATAATAAAGAGAACAAAACCGACGGCGATAACAAGGAGAAGAAATCCAAAGAGAAAGAGGTCAGTAACAGTAATGGCCCCCCTGTGCCAGCCTGTCATTTTTCTTTTTCAATTCAATTTGATTATTATGTTGTAACAGACTCCGGTAATGACGACGGCGGTTCTGAAGGTGGCGCTCCACTGCCAGGGATGCGTCGACAAAATCCGCAAAACTGTCTCCAAAACCAAAGGTATTTCTATATCTATACACACACGAATTGATTAATTAATGGAGTAATTAGTGTTGATGTAATTTGAATTTGAATTTGCATTTGCAGGGGTGAATGAAATGGAGATAAACAAAGAGAAAGATACGGTGACAGTGAAGGGGACCATGGACGTCAAGGCTCTGGCTGCGAATCTAACGGAGATTCTCAAGAGGAAGGTGGAGGTGGTCCCACCCAAGAAACCAGACAACAAGGAGATATGATGGTGCATATTGGTTTTATGCATGGAATGTCTTTGTTATGATATGATATGATATGATTATGCTAAGGGAAATGCTAGTTGTACAATATTAATCAGCCTTTAATCAGCCTTTAATCAAATTTAAATAATATTTAATTATTTTTTTAGTGTAGTATGTTCCTATTTTGTAGATACATATCTATAATTAGATTTTAATTTAAATTTAAATTTTAAAACCCACCCACTTTATTGGTTGTTACTGTGAATTTGCTTTACTTTCGTAACTTCACGTAACAGATACAGTTTTTTAAATTTCTTATTCTACGTGACATTCATACGCATTAGTGAATTCCAAACCAAAAAGGACGCTGCCAGCTGAATTCTCCATCTCGTCTTCATTGATGAAGACTATCACCACTTTCCAGCTGAAGCACTCTCTCATTTTGCATTGGTGAAAGGTATCATTATTTTTCACATATGTATTTATGTAATTTGTTAAGAAATATCATGTTCAATATTTTTAATTATATTTTAATTTAAACATAAAAATACTCTGCTGATTTAATTGGAACAAGGTTGATCTTATTTAATTTTATTAATAAAGTTGTTGCAAATAAAGTACTTTCTACGTAAGTAATTTGAGCAAAGAAGCAAAAAAAAATCTGGAATTTAAGAAAGAAGATGTAATTGATATGGTCATAAAAATTCTGTTGTTATTTATCAATTATAACACATATGATAGTATGATATTTTATTCAAAATATTTTTAAAACACATCTAAAATCAGGCTAACTTTAAATATTTAAATTTAAACGTTAATAATACAATTAATCTTTTGATTTTTTATTCGATCAAATGAATATAATATTTATTATTTAAATTATTAGTTGAATTTTTTTCGATACTTATTAGTTTTCAAAATTATTATAATCAACAATTAATTTAAAATTGTGTTGTTATTTTTCGATTATAACACATCATAGATTTTTACAATTTTAGATGTGTTTTAAAATATTTTGTATATAATATCATACTATTAGATGTGTTATCATTGAAAAGTAACGAAAAAATCCAACCAATAATTTAAATAATAAATATTAGATGCATTTTATTGAATCAAAAATCAAAAGATTAATTGTATTATGCACGTTTTTATTTAAAAACTAGAATTTAACGATTTTGAAAACGTTTATATCTAAAAACTAGATTTTTATCATTTTAGATGTGTTTTAAGAATATTTTGTATATAATATCATACTATTAGATGTGTTATAATTGAAAAATAAAAACACAATTTTTTATGACTATACCAACTACATCTTCTCTTATAAACTCTAGATTACTTTTTACTTCTTTACTCAAACTAATTAAGTACACGTCCTGAATCGTAATAATCTACGCTAATTACTTGTACAAGTTCTTATCTTTATTCTTATCCCAACAAATAGATGTATTTCTTTTAATTTCAGTGTAACTAGCCCATACAACCAACCCAACAAGCTAATTGACTATGAAAACTATGCAACAAAAATAATATCTTTCGATCATTAACACACTACTAAATAGAACTTAATCATAATTTTCTTGCACCCGTCAGAGTTAATCCATTCTAAAATGTAAAAAACCTTTAGAATTTTAAAAGTTAAATTTTAAATTTTGAGTAATTTGAATTTTAGATGTGTATTTAAATTATAAAATATTATTATATTAAATATATTAAATTTAAAACAGAAATTTAAGATTTAAATTTTAAATGTTAGTTTGATTTAATTTGAATTTTAAATATAAATTTAATTCTTAAAGACACTAAATCTATTTACAATTTTTATATGTGTTAGTTTTATTTTTTTTGAATTATTGTAAGAAAAGGCTGAAAATTGTACCATATTTAAAGGATACCTAGTTGAACCGTTATTAATATTATTTAAGATGATCATTGTTTACATAGCACTCTCCCTTCTTTTTAATATTTTATCATGAATATTGCAGTTCTAACTTTGTGAATGAGAATTAATAAAGACAACCCTTTTGAACAAAACTAGAATATTCTGATATTACTTGCTAAATGGAACTTTAGCTATAACGCTATATATAGGGGTGTAGTGTGTAGTACAGTGATCTCAATAACGCTGGCGCGTGTATGATACTACCCACGGGGGCCACGCTGGACTCTTGGCGTAACATTCTTCCCATCTCTTTCCACTTTCCTTCCTTCTTTCGTTATTTATCATTGACTTGACCCAACTCACCCAAGTACCCAACGCCATAGTAGAAACTTCTTTGCTCTTGCGCTTCCTTTAATTTGGGCCCATGCTTTATAGGCCCAATATGTAAAGCAGTTCTCTCACCCAAAAAAATATTAAAGAGGGCTCTCCTTAATCCAACAAAAACTCTCTCTTTTTAGGGCCGGTAATGTGCCCTTGGAGCAATTTATTCTCATCTCAAAAGAATAGTTACTTCACCAAAAACTCCCCTTTCCACATGCTTCAGTTGTATCCTTGCGAGGGCCCTTCTCTTTTCTTTTTCTCAAGAGGATATATGTGATCTAAAAGTCTCAAAATAGTTAAGTACTTCAAATATATTGCACTAGTTCAAAAACAAAAACAAAAAATATTACAAGTTTCACATTCCTTAAGTATAAAGTTTCAAATTATTTATAAATACAAAATCTTTCTCTCTTTATAAGTTCATTTTTAGAATTAAATTAGACACACTCAATTTCAACTTAAATATAATAGAGATTATCTGACCTAATATTATTAGACCACTCATTCACTTGCAAATATATGTTCATATATTTTCGAACACTAATTTTTAGAGTTGAATTATACCCATTCAATCAAAATTCTCTCCGTATTTATATTGGATATGGGAGTTTTACATTTATGGTACATCACATCCAAAAGATAAAAAAGGATGGTAGTGGTTGTTAACACATTTTTAACACATTAGGCTAATTAATTAAGCAGTTCAGTCATGTTTAATGGTTATTGGTGCACTGGCATATAACAGAGAGAGTATGTTGATCCAAATTTTTTGTTGGATATGCACTGTTAAGTCACATTCTTATTGAAAGATGAAAGTTGGTTGGATGTTTGACAAATTCCAATTCTAGCAATGAAAAATAAAAAAGTTGATATAAGGAAATAGATATTTTAGAGGAAGCAGGGGCAACTCCCAAGAAAGTATGAACCATACACGTGTTTGAGAAAGGTTTGATTCACGTGGAAGTAGACCAGGTTGTGTGTGGCGGACATGCGGGTGCACAGCTAGTTTCTTTCCTTTGACAGGTAGCTCTTTCTTACTTTATTTTGAAGATATATATCACATCACCGGAAATAATAGAAAACTATCACAATTTATTTATTATTTTTTTGTCATTAATTATTTATTAATATTTAAAAATAAAAAATAAAAAATATTATTAAATTAAACAATTAAACTAAAAATATTAAATTAATAACTAAATAATAATTAAAAATAATAAATTATGATGTTTTTAATCTTTCTCGTCACACCACTAAAAATAGCAATACAGATCTTCTCAGATTCTTATCTAATCTAAATCTAAATCACAATCAAATCAACCTCTAATGACCATTTTTATCTGCTCTCTTTTTTGCTTTATTAGCACAAAAGATTTGCCTTTGAGGCTTTTAGCTAGCCACCACTCATCCAGAAACTAATATAAAGGGAGGGATTTTAGTAATTAACTAACTAGTATATTAATTAGATGAAAACTAACGTACGGATATTTACTTATTT
>NC_029787.2:2889757-2890063 GCF_000816755.2 Arachis ipaensis | reverse complement strand
CCCACTAAAAAAATCCTAATTTTAAAATTTAACAATATCTTAACAAAATTAAAAAAGAATAAAATTTGAAATCTTCCTTTCCATTCGCATACTACTATAATTAGTATAAAATTACATTAAAGGAGTTGTCGAAAATTCTATGGAAAAGGGCACCCTCTAAATCTGTCCATCCTTTTTAGATAGATAGACAGTGTCTACTCCAATTGGTTCCAAATATTCTTTAATTTATCCTATATGTTTTAGAAACTATTTTAGATATTTAGATATTGATATATAGTAAAACAAGGAAATAATAAATACGAGTAA
>NC_029787.2:2877773-2889732 GCF_000816755.2 Arachis ipaensis | reverse complement strand
ACTTTTCTAAATTTAATTCTGTCTAGCAAAATACCAATAATTTTAAATATAATTAAATTAGATTCATATTTAAACTCAAAGTCATAGGAACATAATTGAACTTTATAAATAATATAGCCAAATTAAATTTATTTTTAAATTAAAATACAAATAAAAATACAAAATATATTGGTGAATAATTCTTTTATTCATTAAAAGTTTAATTATTTATTTATAAGAATTTTAGCTATTTTAGTAATTGATTACTTTAAAAACAATATATATAGAAATATATAATAATAAAAATATGTAATTAGTATATCGTGCAAAATATTTTTTATAATAAAAACTGAATACATGTAATTTTTTTTTTTATCAAAGATATGAGACTCGAACCCGCAACCTCTTAATTGAGTATGAGAAGACTATGTTATTTGAGCTATTAATCATTGGCCTGAATACATGTAATTTGCCACCGTAAAAAACCATAATAATATCATAAATGACTATTAGGGTCACATGATGAAAAAAAATCACGTGTGGTAACCAATTATTCTGATCACGAGTGTATATATATTTAAGTAGCAATTCTTTCTTACCAATGGAATCACATATCTCAACTTTCTTTCTCTCTTTCACTCCTTCACTTAGCCGTCATATACAATTGCGTGCACCAATATGTGGCCTTTATCTGCATTTGCACCTGCACTTTACTTGGGTTTTCCCATATGCCTTTTTTTACTCGACAACATTTCATTTAGAAAAAGAAAAAATAAGAAGTAATAAAGTATATGTGGAAATGGCTAAGGTGCCGGTGCATTTGCAGGTAAATGCCATGTATTGTTGGCTATCATCATCAACTTCAATACAGCAGCCTCGGATACAAAGGTCTTAAAAGGTAATCTTTATCTTCAGTTTCTTTAATTTATATATTTTATAATATCTACTAATATTATTTGTACCATTTGTGTATTATGTTAAAAATATATGTATTTATTTGTTTAGTTGGTTACTTTCGGATATACGATATTATGAATTATTTTATGTTTGACTAAATATATAAATAAGTCATTTAATAATTTACAATATTATTTTCACTTTTTATGAAAATAGCCGCTATTTATTTATTGTCCCAAGACTAGCTTAATTTATATTAAATCGAGTTTAACTCATGAGTTCATGTCAATTCAAAGAGTATTTTTTTTTCTTTTTTTTTTGTAATTGAACTTTTTGTTTTGGACTAAATATGGTCATATTAGTTATTAAACTAATAACAAATTTATTGATAAGTGTAGCTTGTTTAATTAGTTAATTACTAACAAGTTCGACCCGCTACGATATTATGTTTTCTTGTATTAACTAATTAGCATATCTCATGAGAAAGATTGATCTATCATCAAAACTGCAAAAAGATTGATCTCTAAGCTTTAATTCCTGGCCTGGTGTCATTATCTATGAATTAATATTATTAATTATTAGTGATTATATTTGAACAATCATTAACTACTTATGTATCATAGTATCTTTACTAGCTTCTCTCTTGATGTGGTGGTACCCGACATAGAGAACGATATGAGTATACTCTCCGTACATATTCACACAGGTTGGAACAAGGCTGAGTCTTTAGATACAACTTGTATATATATATATAGATTTCATTCTTAGATTCTTTATTCGTGTATCACTTGTAACATCTTTTGATTTTTCTAACAACTTTTTTAAGAAATTTTTGGGCAATATCTGATAACACCAATTTTTATACAATTGTGTACTTACGCTTATCAAATTTTTACACATATGAAATATGAAATTAATATATATTGCATCTTGATATTATAGTTTTCAATATATATTGTTTCCACAAAAGTTCAGGCAATGCAATTGGAGGAGAAATTGCAATGTGATTTGATGACAATCCAAATTACCCGACGATGACTTCGTCAATTCATAGAATCAACAACTCCATATTAACAATAGGAAAAGTCTAGGGGGTCAGCAATTTTATTGAATTTTGGCCAACATGTAACCAACAAAGAAAGGTGAGCCATTGGATGAAATCTCACACCAATCTCACACTATTAAATCATCATTGATGACTATTTGATGGCTACTAATCACAAAAGTTGCTGTCCCCCTAGCATTGCTCTTAACAATATTTCAAACAAATTATATCCAGAAGAATGTTAATTATTATGTAATTACCAAAACACAAAAGAAGAAAACAAGCTTTATTTTGGTATTGAAAGAATTAATTAATTTATTAAACCATACAAAATTTATTAACTCCTTGTTGGAAGTCCTTATCCAAGCAAATTGAAATTTTGTTGATCTTATTTCTACTAGTACAGAGTGCTTATAATGTTATAAATCAACACTCAATGGAAATTTAATGGTTTAGAATATCTTTCTATATTTTGGATCGTACTTTTGCTATGAGGTCTCTTCTGAGTATTTTTCCTGAAGCTGTCTTAGGAACACTGTTGATGAATGTCACCCTTCGCAATCTTTTGAATGGTGCAACCTGCAATGCACACATTCCAACCATTCAGATAGGATCAATTAAAAACTGATTAGCAATAACAATGTTTATGTTAATTAACCTGATTAGCAATAAACTTCTGAACATCTTGTTCAGTGAGTGAAGTGTTGGGTGAACGAACAACAAAGGCAATTGGAACCTCACCAGCCTCATCATCCGGATATCTAAACACAAATTAAACTAATTAATTAACCCAATTATTAGCATAATAATTAAATATTAATTGTTACTTACGGGATGACAACAGCATCTAATATTTGAGGGTGAGAAACGAGAAGTCCTTCAAGTTCTGCTGGTGCAACCTATATTAATATTAACAAAGTTAATTACCATATATAATAATGAATAACAAACATCTATTTAATATCACTAATAATTTCATTATCTATAGTTAATGGGATGGTTATGTACCTGAAGACCTTTATACTTGATGAGTTCTTTAAGACGGTCAACAACATAAAGTTGACCCTCCTCATCAAAATATCCAAGATCTCCGGTATGTACCCACCCTTTGCTATCTATAGTTGATCTTGTAGCCTCTGGATTCTTAAAATAACCTGAAATTTGTTTTACCAAATAAAATTAAAAATTAACGAGTCTGAGTCTGACTCTGGCATAATATATAATAATTAATAAAGAAATTAATGTGTACCTTTCATCATATTTGGACCCCGTACCCAAATCTCACCCAATTGTTTAGGGGGAAGGGGCTTGTTCGTATCAACACTCATGATTTGAGCTTCCACTCCAGAAACTAGCATTCCAGTTGAACCACTATGACGAACCCCTGCTCTTGGATTCTCCACAGAAATAATGCCACAAGTTTCTGTCATCCCATACCCCTGGAATTACGATACAAATACTAAATCAGAGCATTAATAACTCAATATTAAACTAATTCTTTTTTTTTTTACTAAAGATATGAAACTCGAATCCGCAACCTCTTAATTGAGTATGGAGAGACTATGCCATTTGAGCTATTACTCATTGTCAATATTAAACTAATTCAATATTAAAGAATTAGCATAAATTTATTTTTATACTAAAATTAGCCACGTATTTAATTCATTTTCGATATATATTTTATATTTTAACATATATTTAATATTAGTAATTAATTTTATTGTATGCCTATCATAATTGAAGAATTAGCCAACCATAATAAGTGACTAGGAAAATCTAATATGGTAATTGAACGATCAATTCACACGTATACTTAAACCAATGTCAAATCTAACTTTATATATAGAAGACCGTTAACAATCACAAATTCTTAAATAAAATTTAGATTTGTAACAAATTAACCTTTAACTCTATCAAGACTATTGGGCTTCAAAAATACCATAAGAAAAAAAAAGAAAAACTTTAAGCAACAAAATTCTTGCCTCAAGATGGTCCACACAACCAACCAAAGTTGCATTGCGTAAATGACTTGTACAGTTGTAATACGGAATTAGTTTAGTCCACACAACTTGTTCAGTCTTCACCCTAAACTACTCACTCTTTCTCTTTGGCCTAAATGAACTTGTTATTGTTGGTAAAAACACCTTAGCAGCTTAGACAATCTATGGTAACTTGGATTATGAGTATATTAAAATTTAAATATGAGTTTAATAGTAATGTTATATATGATGACCTGAATGAGAGCAGCATGAGGAAAACGGTTGGCACAATCTCGCATCAAGTCCTTGCCAAGAGGAGCAGCACCGGAACCAATCCTTCTCAACGATGACACGTCATACTTATCCACAACGCTGTGCTTGGCCATCGCAAGCAGGATCGGAGGCACAACCCAAAGGTTCGTCACCTTGTGCTTCTCAATGCCTTCTAGAAACTTCTCCAACTCGAATCTCCTCATGGACACCACCGTGCTCCCTCTTCTAAGCTGCGCGTACAAGATAACCGCCAACCCGAATACGTGGAACATCGGTAAAACGCAGAGGTACACGCTGTCGTTTACTCCCTCAATTTCGTCCACGTAATCGTCGTCCATTCCAATCATCAACGCAGCCGCTATGAAATTCCCGTGCGTCAGAATCACGCCCTTGCTCACTCCCGTCGTTCCCGAAGAATACAAAAGCGCTGCCGTATCGTCTTCATTCACGTCGTTTACTGGTAACTCATTCTCGCCTGCCACTTCTTCCATTAAACGACTATAATTGATTGTTTCTGGTGTCGTTTCGGAACCGATTAACACTGCGGGCAATTCGAACTTGAAGGATCTGACTTTCTCGTATAATTCTGCAACTGTGACCACGAGCTTCGGGTTGGAGTTGTTTATTTGTTTGGAGAGCTCCGTCACGGTGTAAAGAGGGTTCGCGGTGGTCACGACGGCGCCGATGGCGGTGGCGGCGAGGAACAAGATAGGGAAGTGGATGGAGTTTGGGGCGAGGATGAGGAGAACGTCGTGTTTTTTGAGGCCGAGGCGGAGGAGGGCGTGAGAGAGCTTGGCGACGGTGGTTTTGAGTTGGCGGAAGGTGAGTGTTTCGGAGGTATCGGCGTCGATGAAGGCGGTTTTGGAAGCGGAGGAGGAGGTGGCGGTGGTGTTTTGGAAGAGGAAGGAGGTGAGGGAGGTGGTGGTTTTGGGAAGGGAAAAGGAAGGTCTCAAGGACCTATATATTCCGTCGGCGCCGTAACCGGATCGCTGCATGGTGGTGGTGGTGTGTGTGTGAGAGAGAGAGAGTGAGTTGTTGAATGTGCGCAAATAGCATTTATCTTTTGTTAGTTAGGTCGCAAGGTATTCATTCATTGATGAGTTATGGATTGTGGCTTTTGTGTTATGGAGTTCATGATGAATTAATCAACCATTAGTGAAGAAATTACGACATCTAATACCAAAAAATTGGATAAACACCAAGGTCAAAGATTTAATATGGTGATGTGTATTTAGAAAGAAAATGAATACTAGCCATTTGTGACAAGCTAAGGAATAAGTTATTATTAAGACGACCAAAGAAAAAGTCCAATAAAATTGGATGATTATTTGGCAAGAGATTAGAGATGATGATAAGGAATATTGACGTTGAGAACGAGAACTAATGGCTTAGTGCATTGGAATTATGTGGAAAGGTTGCTTTCTTGTGTTTATATGGCATCATCAAAATACAAATCACAATACATTTTTTTGCGGCTATTTTTCTTTTTTTGGTAATGAATTAGAAGAGTGTGTTATGCATAGTTATAGAGAGTTGGTGTATTTCTTATAAAAATGGAATTTTTTTTTTTTATTAAAAACTATAAATCAAGTCGGAATCTTTTAGAAAAATAGATTTAAAAGGTGCATAACTATATGGATAAGCTTACACTAACCTATCAATTTGAGATTTAATTTTAAAATTTTTTTTGAGAGGTATCAAGAAGGAATTGTAAAGTAATAATATTGATTCATACAGAAAAAAAAGTTATCTATTATTTCAAACCCTACCTACGAGATAGAAATAGAAAAGGAGAAAAAAAATCAAAATTTTCACACAATACTTTTAATTTTATTTCATACTTTTTGCTTAATGAAAAAATGGATCAGAGTTTACAATACTTTTTGCTTAATGAGAAAATGGATCAGAGTTTACAAGATCAAACTTGTGAGACTTAAAAAATGATAAAAAAAAAAAAGTAAAATATAATAGAAAGTACAGATTCCAAACAAACAAATTTAAACTTAATTCAAAAAGATCTTTTTGATTTTCGAAGAATGGGATGAGGGCAAAAGGATTGGTCGAAAAAATTTATTGTTTTTATTAAAAAATTGTAATTGGATCCACATATATTTGGTAAAAAAAAAATTTCTCCTTTGAGAATAAAAAAAAAATCAATTGAAAGATAAAAACGTAATTGAATTAATTCTAGTTACTCTTTGAAATAGAATAGAAGAAGAAAGGGGAGATTCTCCAACAAAGAAAAAGTTCCAATGACTTTAAAAAAAATTGAATGAGAAGCCTTATGAAGTGAAAATATGAGATAAAAATGTCATATACAATTTTATAAAACAACAATAAAAATGACTTATTTGTGGAAATTTTTATTATCACCCTCAAAAAACCAAATTCCCTCTAAGGATTGATTTTGGATAAAAAAACATAAAAAAATTTCAACAAACCTAAATTGGAAGATTCGTTCAAAAATATTTTTTGTGTTAGAAAACAAATCTGACTTTCAGATTTGCAAGTTAAAAAAAAAAAAACCACAAATCTAATATTTAAATTTGTAATATTCATACAAAAAAAAATATACTAAATTTTGACATTATTAAAAAATACTACTTGTCCTACAATAAAAAATAAAAAGCCTTTTTTAGCTAACAAATAATACCAATTTATTAAGGTTATCATTTTTATATAAAAAAAAACAATTTTTATGCACTTATTATTTATAAAATTAAATTAGATTAATAAAATGCAGAGAACAGGTATATTCATGATCGTGTTTGCACTCACTTCCACTTGTTCTAGCTTTCTCTCATCATCTCATCTGATTCGAACATCACAAGCTAGCAAAGGTAATTCCTTTCACTCTCACTCACTCACTCACTGACTCGCGTATATAAGTACCAAAAATCTAACAATGGCACCTTTCTCTTCTCTCGCCACAACCTTATACCGCTTTCCCCTTCACCGATTCATCGCCAAACCCCAATTTTTCCTCTCTCCCAATTCAATCCCTTTCCAACTCTCACATACCCACAAACCAAAGGTTCCAAAAGTTTCATCTTTTTCATCCAATCCTTCAATGCCCTAAGCTCTAAGCGCTAACCCCATTTTTCCCTTTTCTTTTGTTGCAGAAATTCAGTGGGTTTCGTCTGTTCTCAATGGCTTCGGAACCGAAGGAGTTACCAGCTAACAACCCTGGTCTTACTGCTACCCCTGACCCAGCTACTAAGGGTTACTTCATGCAGCAAACTGTGAGTTTTTTTTCTAAATTTCTAAATTTCAGTTTTTTAAATCGTTTATTGTTTTAATCAGGTGTTTGGATTTTGTTTTATGTGGTGTTCCAATTGCAGATGTTTAGAATCAAAGACCCCAAAGTGAGCCTTGATTTTTATTCTCGCGTTTTGGGCATGTCGTAAGTGCATTCTTTTAAATATTAACTTATTTCTTAGCTTGGATTGTTTATCTGTTAGTTGTTGAACATGGACTTCAGTTGTTTCTGTTACTAATTTGTGCAGAACTAATATGGTTTTAACTCGTACACAATATCAGTTTCTTTTTTTTTTTTGGAGTAGTAAATAGATATCCACTTCTAGTTCTGCTAAACCTAAAAGTACTTTTTTTAAGAAATTTGCATTGGTAGTATTTCATGGCTTTGCAACTAGTATTATGTATAAGAACAAAACTGAATTTGATTGTGAATTTCATCTTTGGTTGAGATTGATATTGCTACCAACCGCTTAGTGAAATCTGATGATAATCTGTTGGTTGGTTTAGGTTGCTTAAGAGATTGGACTTTCCAGAAATGAAGTTCAGCTTATACTTTATGGGTTATGAGGTATGTGAAATGCTGTTTTTCGGCACCTCTTTACTATCGAAAATTTGATTGCACACTTGCATGAAATGAAATGGCACACTGGATTTGCAAATATGCATTTAGTTCTTATATTCATGGATATGTTCCTGATCTTATTTTATATCTTTTCTTGTTTAGAATACGGCAGAAGCTCCCGGTAATCCAGTTGATAGAACAGTTTGGACGTTTTCTCAGAAGGCTACGATTGAATTGACACAGTAAGGAATACCACTTTTATAAAAAGAAATGTTCTTTGTTTCAGTCTCAATGAATATTATCTAACAGTGAAACAATGTACAGTAATTGGGGTACCGAAAGTGATCCAGAGTTCAAAGGATACCACAATGGAAATTCTGAACCTCGTGGCTTTGGTATGTAACATCTGTTTTTTCTTTTTGTTCCCTGGTTACTCATTTGACTCCATTTCTTGAAAAAGTGCTTAGTGTTATTGTTGCTTTCTTGCAGGGCACATTGGGATAACCGTCGATGACACCTACAAGGCATGTGAAAGATTTCAGAGTCTAGGAGTCGAGTTTGTTAAGAAGCCAGATGATGGTAATGATCTTCTCAGTTCACATTCATTTCAGTTCCCAGAGGCCATGCCATGAATAAATGATTGCAATTTTATAAACAAATTCTTTTCAATAATTTTCTGCAGGGAAAATGAAAGGCATAGCCTTTATCAAGGATCCTGATGGTTACTGGATTGAAATATTTGACCAAAAAACAATTGGAACTGTAACACAAGCTGCTTCTTAAGATAATGCAACATCAACTACAGGTATGTTATGTTATCCATGTAGGCGATCCAATTATGGGACAAAGCCTATTGTTGTTGTTACTGAGTTCTTGCTAGATTATTTATACAGTTAACAGTTCTACTATGAGGTCACCGTTGCACGGCCTTGTATTTTCTGTCTTGACTAGTATTTTTGGTGAATTGCTGTTTTTAGTTTATTTGCTTAATGATGAATTTGGAATAAAATCTTGTGGTATTATGTTGCAGGCTCAGCTTTTGTTAAACGGTTTGATCCATCTCTCGGCACATTTTATTGGGACCACTGCTTCTGTGTGAGATTGGTTTTGAAGTTGTAGCAGTTTCTCTTAAACTTTCCATGAGCTATATATAAATAATTTGTAGTCACACGTAACAGAAGTAACCATGGATTGTGTTGTGTTCTCTCTGCGAAATAAAAATCCGAAAGAGATTCTGTTGTTAATCTTTATGCTCGTTATTTCCAAATGCCATATAATTACATGTGATAATAGCTTTCAATGTTAGTGAGAGGTTAAAGTAGCATCTACAGGTCTAAATTCAAATACTGCTGTTGCAAATAACAATAAAAAGGGTTTTGCTAACTAATCACCTGGTTTAAAAAAAAAGAAGGGGAAAGGGGGGAGGGTTGTGTATGAATGTTTTAAGACCACTTTTCTTTTTCCTTTTTGGGAGAGAGTTGAAAGACCATGTTTTTTTTTTGGACAAGGTTCTAAGAGCATTGATGTGGTTTTTTGACAGCAACATTCTCTGTTTAAAACCAAAAAGAGTAGGCCTTTTTTTCTTGGGTTCTCTTTTTTGTTTTGGTCAACACAACACGCTCCCCCCCCTCCACTCACATTAGATCCTCTCTTTTTCAACAAGAGACTCCAAGCGGTGCACCAATGTTTAAGGCTGCGTTTGTTTACATAGACAGGACATTGAGACAGGGATACTGGGACATAAAATTGTATTTGACAGAGGAGATATTGGGACATAAAATTGTATTTGACAGAGGAGATATGGACAAAGACAATGTGTCGAGAGACACTGAATTAGTATATTTTGTGTCCATCCTGACAGAAAGGACACGGAGACACTAACAAAAGACACAACTTTTTTTTTCTTTTATTATTCTTGTTAATTTTTCATAATTATATTTTTTATTGTTATATTTTTTATCTCAAAATTTTTGAATGAAAAAAATGAGAATAAATTGAATTTTCATAATTTGTTCTAGTTTATCATCAAACAGAATACAAGAACACAAATTAGTGTCTCTGTCCATCAGTGTCTTATTCTATCCTGTTCTCAGTGTCTTATCCTATTCTGTTCTTAGAAACAAACGCAGCTTAAGAGACAAATGTATTTACTATTGGTACGAACCTCACCCACAAGAGGTTTTTTCCTTAAATCATAGGTTTAAGTTTTATTTTCTTTTTTTGTTGTTTATGGTTTGAATCTTGTCTTGTATATTAGCAATTCATAAACTTAGGTTAAGTCTTGGGCTATGACATAAAGTTTGAGTCTTAAGAAACGACTCCAAATTTTAAATATAGATTTTTTTTTGGTTTATTTTTTCGTCATATATATATAAAAGATGGTAGCTAATAAGTATGTAACCAAAGAATTTATTGAAGAAGAGATAAAAGTAATGCGGGAATTGAAGTTTGTTTCCTTGTTGTTTGTTGTTTCAGAATGTAAACTTGTCTTCTTCAGAATGAAGAGACAACACCAATGATGATTATATATCTGTTCACAATCAGAAAGTCAATGCAACAGTTTGACCTGTCGAATGTAAGTAAAATCCTCAACATTCAACAAGGCTACTCTTACATGTCAGTCCAATCAATCTAATTACATATGAAGCCATTTCTTCGAGTCAATTTTTGTTTGGTTTGCTTTTTTACCATTCAGTATGAACATAATTTTATAACATTTTAATCCATGAATACATACTTTTATTATGTATTGGATTACACTTCACATACACACACATTTTCCACCTTATTTCGTCATGCATGAACAGGTTTGAAAACTTGAAATTGAAAGTGTGTATCCAATGAAGAATGAAACAAATTAGACTATGAATAAGTCGCAGACAATGGTCAATAGAGTCCAACATCTGGATGATTCTTAAGAGTTAAGACCTAATTAAAAATATTAATGTATATTTCTCTTTGGTTGACAACTAATTAATCCATCATTAGTTAAATTAAGTGGAATAATATGTGTTAACATCAAGCTATTAAGGATCGAAGGTTCTCACAGATGTAATAACTTTGGTTCACAAGTTTGTATGTATGTTGTAGCAGCCGGTAGACGAGGTCAAACAAATTATAATTACATTATCAAATGCTCTAATACTTTCTATATATTATATCATTCTATGAATTGACTTAATTTGTTCTAATAATACTCGCTAATTAAATAACAAGTAATAAGTGTTTTAAGTTAAATTATTATAGGCAATCCAACATATGTCAGAACTATATATTTGCATGGCCAGCCATACCTTACACCATGAACATCTTACCAAAACCAATAATATTTTCCTTTTCTCTGTTAAGAAATTAAAACCACTTCCAAATTTCGAGTTAAATCTCAATTTGGCCCTTGAAATTTAGTCCGATACTCAGAATGATCCTCATAATTTCGTTGGCCCAAATTAGAACTTCCAAATTTACAATTGTGGCTCTGGCTTGCCCCTGCGATCATCTTCGTCATCAGAATGCTGATCTGATGCAATTACATGACATGGTAGACACTACTTAAACGACGACGCATTGGTTTTGCGCCCAAACCCTTTGGAAAACACGTCGTTTCAGTTTTTTTGTGGGTTAAAACTCTATTTCTTTCCACTTGGTCGATCATAAGTTGCAAAACATCAAAAAAACCCTTACACTACGTGATTTTCAAATGGTTTGGGGCGAAAACAATGCGTCGTCGTTTAAGTAGTATCTACCATATCATACAATTGCGCTAGATCAGCATTCCAGTGACGGAAATGATCGTAGAGGTAAGCTGGAGCCACAATTACAAATTTTAGGGTTCTAATTGGGACCAACAAAATTGTAGAAGTCATTTTGAATATCAAACCAAATTTCAAAACCAAATTGAAATTTAACTCTCCAAATTTCATTCAAGTTTATTTTTATTCTTTGATTGTATATACTCATTGATTAACT
>NC_029787.2:2874199-2877638 GCF_000816755.2 Arachis ipaensis | reverse complement strand
CCTCCTTTTTGTTGTTCATTTCTTTATATATTATATAATAATTTAATTAATAATCCTTCTGTTTTAATTTAATATAATGTTACAAATTTCCATTCGCTACTTTGCAAAAGTTTCTTCAGCGCCGGGCGCTATTTGAATCTATAATGCTATCTCTGACAAGTACCAAATCACAAACTTTTATACATATTATATAGTCTAATAATGGAAAATGAATTCATCACAATCAATTTACAAAGAATGTGTGCTTCTTCAGCTTCACACTCTCAAATTATTTCACACTTTCTTATACATACACGCAAGATATATATACCTTTATCACTTTCTCAGTAATTAAGTTAAACATTTTCTTTTAGATATATCCATACATATACTATAAAATAAAATAATGCATTTATATTTTTTAATTTTTTACGTTCAACAGGTCAGATTAATTCATCGCGCATCTGAGTTTTATTTAAAAATCTGTTATTGTCCAATAGATTACTGCATATACAAAGTAAGATTCGAACTCTCGATAATTTTATTTAGTGTTTTTACATTTTAGTATCCTAAATATATATATCCTCAAACTTTATTGTTTCTAATTTTTTACTAAGAAATATATGAATTGAAATTAAGTTGAAAAATAAGATGACTTATTGGAGGAGTTAATTAAATTTGCAATAATATATAGAATTTAAGTACTTTCAAAATAAATTAAATATTAAGGAATAATAATAATAATAATGTTTCATGATTTGATCACATCATAGAACCCCAGAATCTGATATCTTCAACATTGATCAATAATAATAGTAAATAGGTTGTTTCTCCTCCTTGATTTCATCAACACTACTACTAACACTAATCAATTGCTTAATTTCCTCAAGATCATATTCAGTAATATTTTCACCACCATCATAATTAACAATGCTATTATTATTATTATCATTGAAACTACTAGGCATAACAAGAAACTTATTGTTGTTGTTGAAGTCATCAAATGCAATAATGTTGTTGTATGATCCTTGATGATGATACCCAATTTCCTCTTGCTTGATACTGCTTCCATTATCAGAGGAACTGCAACTACCTTCACTTCCAAACATGTGATAATTTTGTTGCATGCTGCTGGGGCTAACAATGGAATCTACTTGGTGCTGGTAAAATGGAACTGAGGTTGTTGTTGTTGTGTTTGCATAGTATTCAGTTGAAGGAAGTGAAATAGGATCAACAAGGCCTGTGACATAAGATCCATAATATTGATCCATGTACATTGATGATGATGGAAATGGAGGTTGTTGTTGTTGATGATGTTTTCTTTGATGAATAGAAGAAGAATTGGGAAGGAAACCAGAGATGAGTTTTTTCTTGAGCTTAGTGTTCCAATAATTCTTTATATCATTGTCAGTCCTTCCTGGCAACTGAGCTGCTATAATTGACCACCTGTTCATCATCATCATACATTTCATATCCAACATTAATTAACAAAAAAAGAGAAATTAATCATGAAATATGTTAATCATTAATCTTAATCATAAAATATATACATAGTTTAGATCAATAAAATATATGCATATGCTGATGAAGTAGTGCTATCCAAATATACATAGCAACTAAAATATTCACTAAATGATTTATTTTTTCTAATTAATGAAGGATAGATTAGATTAATTAATGAGAAAGTGGTAATTATAATAAAGAGAGAAATTAAAGTTGTTCATTATGTATATATGTATATATAGTACCTGCTTCCAATGTTAACATAGAGGCTGCAAATGATTCTGTCTTCCTCTTCAGAAAATTCTCCATGCTTAATGTTTGGCCTCAGATAGTTAAGCCATCTCAGCCTGCAACTCTTCCCACATCTCTTGAGACCTATATATACACATTAAAGATTAAAGATTTGATGTGAAGAAGAAGAAGAAGATATTGTTATGAATAAATAAAGTACCAGCTTTTTGAGGAAGAGCAATCCAATTGCCACCAGTGCCATGCTTGTGTATGTATTCTTTGAGCTTTAAGTCTTCTTCAGGTGACCATGGTCCTCTCTTCACATTTGCCTTGTCACAACATGGAGCTCTTCCCATCTTCTTCTTCTTCTTCTTCTTCAACTCTTCTCAATGAATGCTAACTAGCAACTTCCTTGTCTCTTATAAGTAACAATGTATGTGTGTTTTGGACACTTTTAACAAAAATATTATATTATTTTCTTATATCATTTTAAGACTCACTCATATACACAAGTCAAATAAACCCAATGACAGGACATTATATAATTATTATATTTTTTTTCAGTTTTTTATGATATCTCCTGTTCAGAAATGTTAATGATTGATAATTCATTAATCATAATTTTATTTAAAAGTCTATTACTAATTACATATGAAGACATAAATTATTTTTAATATGGAAATAGAGATTGTGTTTTGATTGAATATTGATATTTGAAGTGTATTACAATATTGTAGAAATCATTCAACACGCCCTCTACGTGTTGCAACAAAAGGCTGCACGTGTCCAATACGCTCCTCACGTGTTGGCCAGGATACTGCCACGTATCCAGCACGCCCCACGTGTTACAACACGTCTCTCACGTGTTGATTTTTCTCCTACAAAATTCACACATCTGTAATTACACTAAATAATTCCATTTAAAAAAAAAAACACCAATATTTTTTTCATATAAAAAAAATCAGCCGATATGAAGATATAATATTTATTTAAACATATATGAATATTCTGACTATTCGAATAATTCAATTAATTATTATTATTTGAAATATAGTTATACTAAAATTAATATAATATTTGGAATATGAATTATTATAATACGTACAATATAATAAAATTCATATTTGATTATTTTTCGCTATAAATAAATAATATAACAATGTAAAGAGGGTACCCTAGGTCAGAAAGAACTTTCTAAATTCTAACCTTCAACGGTTGAGAATTGGCTACGCCATATAAAACCTCACTTAGTCCCTTCTTTTTTGAAATTTCTTGAATTAGAAACTTTTTAGCTAGGTTAATCATGTCACTAAGTTTGTATTTTATTAATTAAAAGATAAAGTATATTTTTTGTCTATTAAATTTGTTAAAATTTTTTAAAATATTTTTAAATTTTATTTTCTTTCAATTTTGTTCTCAAAATTTTTAATTTGCATCAAATTTATCCATAATAGATTAATAGCTAATTTTTCAAAAAAAAAATTATGATCAATTCAGCAATATTTTATAAGAACAACTTTCATTAACACACGCAAATCAAACATAGTTATC
The DNA here is from genome assembly GCF_000816755.2 of Arachis ipaensis. Taxonomy (NCBI): domain Eukaryota; kingdom Viridiplantae; phylum Streptophyta; class Magnoliopsida; order Fabales; family Fabaceae; genus Arachis; species Arachis ipaensis. Next base: position 2,874,374 of record NC_029787.2, on the reverse strand, counting down.
ATGCATTATTATTGAATTAGTTCTAAATTTTTTAAAAATTTAACTGTTAAAAATATTTTTGTTGCAAATAAAAAATTTTGATACAAAATTAAAACAAAATAAAATTTGAAGATATTTTTAAAATTTTTAACAAAATTCAAATACAAAAAAATACTTTACCCTAAAAAAACATAAA
>NC_029787.2:2873381-2874134 GCF_000816755.2 Arachis ipaensis | reverse complement strand
TGGTCATCTGGGAGATAAAGGATCCAATGTTTGTCAAACAGAAAGGAACACAGGGCTACTGAAATGATGGCTACAGCTACCAGAATTGTGACACTTTCCAAACACAGGACCAAAATCACCATTATCTTCCTTCTATTTAACTAATAACAACAATATATATTATTATTTAATATTGAACACATATTATGCATTGACACTTAGCTATAAAGTAAAAAGTCATTTTGTATTTTTTGCAAAAGACATACAAATGAGATTGAAATATAAGGTGTGAACAATTAAGTAAAAAATATTATTCAATCTTATTTAATTTCATCACCAAATCATTATCCATATCCATATCCATATCTTGGCCTTAATTATTTTATTATTATCCAGTAATTTTGATTCACCTGGTCATTTTTTTTTCCATGCTCTATTTGGTTCTTTGAATTCCCACATTGATCCTTAAACCAAATAAAATGACTCTTGAATTATTGGTGTGATGACACTTTAAATTGTTTCAACAAATAATTTTTTGTTAAAATAACTGCAAAATTAGAATTTTATTAAAGAGTTGGTTGAAATAGTATTTCATAATTAATTTTCACATCTCAATATATATGAGAATGAAAAATCAAATCTCAAGAAAATGATTTTGCATGCATGCTTTATTAATTTTTAGAATCCCTGAAGAATGCAAATTCAAATCAAGTTCTCACATGAAAATATTTTATATTATTATAATTCGATAGTGGACAATATAATTCAATGAAA
>NC_029787.2:2871825-2873327 GCF_000816755.2 Arachis ipaensis | reverse complement strand
ATTTGATGTGTACCTTATCTAATTATTAAATACATTATTAGTCTACGCATGAATTCATAAAAGAAGGAAAGCGTAACATAGGTGTAACTTAATTAAACTTCTTGGGAAGATAATAATTTACAGAACTAAATTAAATAATAAACTAATTGCCAAAATGAGTAATAGTAATCTTTGTTAATGCATTCTTATTTGTATTATTTGGTGATCACTAATAAATATTGGTGCAATTGGAGATTATATATATCATCACATGGTCAACTATAATATATATATGCATCATGATGATGATGATGATGATGATAACGTTTCATACTAAGATGGGACCCTACCCCTATGAATGAGATTGTTTGGACATAGATTTCATCTGGGGAGTGACCAATGAACGCAATGGGTGAAGAGAAATCATGCATATATAGTGAATAATGAATATTCATACCTATATATTAGAGCCATTATTATTGTCATTAACCAGTACTAGTATTGTGTGAAAAATAGGCAAAACATTTTTTCACAGACTGGTCCTGCCACATTCTAACATTCCTACTAAGGAACAACATCGATCTTGCTTGGCAAAATATAGTAATAATTTATTTTCCCGTTTAATATAATAAAAGATATTTTGTTCCTAAATAATATAAAACAATAAGTCTTCCTTTCACATAGGGCTGGTATGGTTCGGGTATACCTCCGGATAGGGTAAGATACGGGTTTAGGGTGTACTCTATTCTATTAGGGTACGGATTTAGAGTATACCCTATCCTATCATACTCGCACTTTATATATAATACATATTTTAAAAAAATTAGGTATATAATGAAAGAAGTGAGAGTTGAAATCACAACCTCCCTTATGTAATGACTTACAATAAATGAATAACCACTAAAACTAATTAGCTAATTTAGTAATTTAAAGCATTAATTTTTTATTTTTATGTTATTAATATATATAAAATTCGAAATGATTGAATTTTATATTTACTTTAAAAAATTTTGATATTTCTACAAGTAGAATAGGGTAGGATAGGGTTTAGAATTTTAGGGTGCGAGTAGGGTTAGGATTGAGAGATTCTCAACCCATGAATAAGGTAAGGTAGAGTTTTAATAAAATTTTCAACCTGCGGATATAGTTAAGGTAGGATCCAAACCCTATCCTACCTTACCTATTGTCAGCCCTACTTTCGCATCCACCTAGTTTGTTTATTATATATATATAAACAAAGTCGGTGCTAAAATCTCAAAATGAAAGGTTTCTTAGAAAAAGAAGATTATTCGTAATAATAATTAATTAATAAATTATCTCAAATAGTTATGTTGATATACTTTCTTGTATAATTTTGGTGGGTTATTACATCATACATGACCCAATTTGTTAATTGATTAACTGATTAACATAAAATCAATGAATGTAGCCTAGAGAAAAAGTGGTAGTGGCTGTCACAAAGTAAAAATTATTTTTTAAATATTAAGAAAACATCTTGGTTGGCAGGCAGGGATCTAGCAAGA
>NC_029787.2:2855913-2871696 GCF_000816755.2 Arachis ipaensis | reverse complement strand
ATAATAAAATATATATTTTTTTACTAATGTGTTGGATCTATCTTCTTTTTGTGATTATTAGTTTAGGTTCATATAATGCCTGCATTTTGTTCTAACTTTATGGGTATTATTCATCACTGTGCATAGTGCTTGTTTACAGTAATACTAATACTAATAATAATCGTTGACCACAATAACAATTATAACGCAATCATTATTTATCTCCAATATCACATGAAACTTTCCACTTTATTACAAAATTAATTAATTATAATCTTCTTCATCACCTAGATTATAATCAACCTATACACAAAGTCAATCCATGTTGCTTTGCTTGCATCCACCCAATATCATTTATTCCCTTTTTTTTTAATTAATCCTGAATTTGATAATTAAATAATTCACAATTTATTTAATAATATATATAATATTAGTTAAATTATACAGTTAGTCTCTACACTTTTAGTGAAATTGCAAATTGGTCCCTACACTTTAAAAGTTTATAATTGGATCCTTAAACAGAATTAAAATTTACAATTTAGTCTCCGTCGTTCAAAAAGTATTTGATTTAACAGAATATTCTCAGCATATTTTCTATTTTAACAGAATATTCTCAGTATATTCTGATAATACTCTGTTAAATCAACACTTTTTGACTGGCAAGGACTAAATTACAAATTTTAATTCTCTTTAGGAAGTAGAAAGGAAAGTATATATATAATAAATACATATAATAATAATATGATAATTAATTCATGAAAAAAAAATATATAGGCAGATATAGAGGTATGTCCATGGAAGTTTAGGGGCTATATATGAACTGGATCGGACTAAATCTATTGCTTGTGGATCAAAAATATTATTCCAAGATAGGACTTCAGTAATGCTCTATAAAGTAGTGACAACCATTTCAAAATCTGGTGACAGGATATGGGCCAATAAAGCTTTAGAAATTTAATTTTGACATATTTATTCATAAAGTAAAAAAAAAAATTATGAAGTCATCTAATCATTTATTATATGCAATTATTTAATCGTTTATTATTATATCAGATAAAGTAATTAATTTACAAATTTATTATTTAAAATTTGTTTAAATATACAAATTTCATTAATAAATGATTATATAATTTTTTATATAATATTAATAAATCAAAATTAAATTCTATTTTTAACTTCATTGATATGATAGCATGCACATCCACCTAGGTTTTTTCAGTCTACTTTGAATAATGCATGATAACATAATAGTGACAAAAAGCTGACTAAACAAACAATATGAAGATATTATTACATTAATCTAACATTACTTGAAAATATATAAACAAATTTACTCGACCATTCATGCATCCACATTATTATTTTTAATTGTTCTAATAATGAGTAGAAAATCACTCATAATGATAGGCATTTTTTACAAAAGAATGTCAAGTTAATAAGGAAAATTACTGAATTAATTAATTAATATCAACGGTATAAATCGGATAATTAATCGGGTTCGAGTCTCCTTATAATATAATATTATAAAATTACTCATTTTAAAAATTTAAGTTGATAAAAATAATAATAATATAAATGATTATATCTTTAATAATTTTCGAGTGGTATAAGTATTATGTAGGTGGGCAAGCGTTGATGTTGAAGTATTGGTGTCTGGAAGCCTCTTAAATAGTGCATGAACAACATTGAAGGTTTTCAAGGTCAAATTTGCATTGCCGACGACACATAATGAAGTTGCGTTCATGTCTGAAACAAGGGGGAATGAAAAATGAATCCTGGAATTGAAGGTCGTTATTTATAACTTATATATATCTTTTCTTTCAAGACACTTCTTTTTCAATAGCCACCATGGAAACCATGATATACACGCATGTATTATAATAATAACCATTAACTTTTTATCATGCACTAATAATATGGTATTATTTTTTGTGTAGATTAAATTATTTTAAATTAGATAGTTGTAGGTAAAAATTTTAAAACAAATAAATTTTATATTTTTTTTCTATAGTTAAGAATAAAATTCAAACTCGCGACCTCCAGGTGAGTATGAGGAGACTATACTATTTAAGTTATAGTTCATTGGCAAATAAATTTTACATTTATATTATCATAAAGAGGTAAATACTAAATCAGTACTCGAAAGATTCTGGCGTTGATAAAATGGTACTTGACTTTTGTTATTGACAAAATAGTCCCTAAAAGATTTTAAATTTTGACAAGCGTGTCCTCGAACTCACCAAAACACATTTCCGATGAAAAAGATGATGAGGTGGTCACTGAAAAATCTAAGGTAGAATTTTTAATTAATTACTCAGGCCATCTTGAAAAATCCAAAATCCCCCAACCCTAATCCCAACTTCCTTCCCCCTCTGAACCCTAACCCCTCTTCTCCAACCCTCTCATTCCTGAGTTGCCCTAAACCTAAAAATCTTCTTAAACTCTAATTCAGCAAAAGATCTCCCTTTTCCATCACACTCTCTCACTTTTTCAATCATGAATCATCCTAAATTTTTATATTAATTTACAATTCAAAAAGTAGAGGAGGCAGATTTAGACAAGGCCATAAACAAGAGACAAGAAACAAATTCATATACAATAATCAAAATAAAATAAAATAAAGCTTAATACATACACTACCGAAGCAAGAAGTAGATTTAGACAAGGCCAGAAGAAGAATACTAGAGACAGATCAGAGGAAGCACGGCACGACGGAGCCAAGATGAAACACAGATACAAGCGGCAACTAGCAATAAACAGCGAGCAGAGGTGACGAAACGAGGCTGATGAGTGAGGCGCTACTGCTATGTGTGTCTGTTTTTATGTTCGACCACAAGGAGGGAAACGAGCCACCGCGAAGCACAACAGTAAAGGTTGAAGGCGACCGCGCCGTGTCAAAGGAGACAGACAACGCTGGTAGACGCAGAAGATCCGACGACGAGACGGCGACTGTGCGGTGTTGGCGACACTGGCTCTGTAAGATTGAGAAGGTTGAGCTCTTTTTTTTGGGGAGAGTGAATTGAGAGTGTAAGACAGTGCATTGGAAAAAGGGATTATGGTTCAAAGGGACAAGGGAAGGGGATTAGGATTCAGAAGGAGGATTTTGGATCGGGGAGGGGGGATTAGGGTTAGGGAGGGGGAGAGTGCTTTCAGGAAAGAGAAGGGGGGAGTGTGTTGTAGAGGGGGAAGGATTAGGATTGGGGAGGATTTTTGCCATGTCATCAAAACGTAGTGGCTATGTCAGTATTGTGCTTGCCGGAGATTTGTTTCGACGAGCTCGGGGACACATTTGTCAAATTTTAAAATTTTTTAGGGACCATTTTATCAATAACAAAAGTTAGGTACCATTTTGTCAGCGTCAGAATCTTTTAAATACCGATTTAATATTTACCTCTATCATAAAAAAACATTTTCAGTATTAAAAGGTTTCATCACAAGAAAGGGATAATATAAAACTCATCTTATATTCGATTTGTAAATCATTTATAGGAGAGAATTATGCTCTTCACTTATTTTTTAAGAAAATATGCAAGTATTAATTACATTTATTAGCCAAAAACATTGAGGACCATCCAATAAAATTTAATTTTAAAATAGAAGAAATTACATAATTTCATTTTACTTTTTTTAATCTAAATTGGATACTTTTTAATAATTTGTCTACTCATAACAATATCTAATTATTTTTTTCTTACTATACTTTCAAATTGAGAGATCAAATTTAAAATTAATTTGAGATTCATTTTAAAAATTGGCTATTGGATAACAAATTACTTTATATAAAAATTTGACCAATCTAAATTGGTTTATTAAATAATATTATACTGCTTAAAAACGAATTAATAATAGCATGAATCAATCTTATTGTGTTCATCATAATAATTAATTGTAGTGTCGATCTCCTTTTCTTATACAGCTTTATAAATTATATATACCATTAGTGGTATAGCCGTAGTTTTATGATGACAAGTTCTTCACGATATACTGAGATCAGATTATGGTCAAATTGATCATAATGAAATGAATAATTCCCACAGAACAGTATACTAATTAATTAATTAGCCAAACTTGAATTATTGCAAGGTGAAAAACTTGAAGGTTGTGTTATCTAGAACCTAGAGCTAAGGGTTCCTATTATGTAATATTCACAAAGAGTTGAGGGGTAAATTGGGAAAGAAATTAGAGAAGATGAGTGAATTGCGAAAGTGAAATAGGTTGAAGAGGAAAGGAAAAGAGAGAAAAAGTCAAAGAGGTCCTAACTAAACTGAGATTCGCCAGACAGAGACATATCCCTGTTAATCCAATGACAACAAAAATGTGCATAATGTTTCTTATTTTAGGGTTTTTTTTTTTAAATACATGTTTAATTTAAAATTGTTTCTTTCATTGTTCAGCCTTTAATTTCAAACTTTGACATTATTTAGGACACTCTAAAATATGTTATCAAGGAAGAAGAAATAGAGATATATAAAAAAAATCTAATTTATTCTTAGAATAATCCATTTATTTTTATTATTGTTTTAGTAAATCATATGTATTGTTTTATTAAAGACAATCTTATTCAAACATATGAAAAAACATAGAGGATTAACTACAATATAAGCCAACTCAATGAACTCCTTTTTATTTCTAATTTTGAAATTCGAAACTCTAGTTAGTTGCGCTTCTAGTTGGTTTTCTAGCAGAGTTTATAATATTTCATAAAGATAAATTATAATTTAACTCTTGAATTAAGAAAAAAAAGTATATCTCACTCTAACCGGTCATGTTAACATATGTTTTTCTAATTGATATACTTTTAAGAGTTAGAATTCAAATTTTTTTTGGTTAGTAATTTTGTATTTTTCTTTTAAAATATGAAGTTATTTTTACTATTATTAATATTAATATTATCGTATCCATAAGAATAATAAGGTTCCATGAGAAAGAGTGGCAGAGGGTCCATGGTGACAAACTCACACGTGAATGCAAAGTTCTCTAAGTGGCTATACACATAGCAGCCAGAGGCATAGGTAGGGGAAAATGAAAATCAATCAGTCACTTCAAGCAAATAACAAATTGAAAACTACTAAGCTTATTAATTCATTTTCAACTTCATGCATTAATTACTATATCATTATTATTGACCTAATAATCACCTACTTGTTATTTAGTATGAGAGACTAAAATAATATAGTTACTACTAACTGGAATAGAAGAAATTAGAAATTTCCATTTGTTTGATGAGTTTGGTGAGAGATTGGTTTGCAAACTTTGAATTTGAAACTCTATCAACTCGTTTGGTGAGTGGTACAAAATTTAACGAACCCTCAGCTAACAAACACACACATAGGAGTCAAAGCAATGGTGTTGACACTGCAATTATTTTCATGGTCTTTTTCCTTGATTCTTAAGCTACCATTTGTATATCTATTTTTATATGTAGTCTACTCTCTCACGTTAATTTTGTGAAGTGACAATATTCCATTGGGGAAAAAAGTATAATAATGCTATCTTTTATTCATTTTTGTACTACTAAATGAGATACCTAACTTAATTAATTTAGTTGTCATATTTAATTCCATAATAATCAAAATAAATTATCAATGGCGTACTCTATTTCTGTGCCTTAAAATGTCAAATCATCAGTTTGACTTTTATTCTTTTCCACAATTTGTTGAAAATGAGATGATTTATGTCATGAATGATGAGGTCTGATTGAGAGTTTTTTTTTTTAAGTCAAAGCAGCACAGTTCCAAAGATATGGGCTTTAGGCTTTGTTGGGAGAAGTCCACTATAGGCCCAATAAAGCCCAAAAGTGGGTTAAGGTTAACACCATTTGAAGCCTAGGCAAATGAAATGACCACTATGGCATTTCATTAAAGATTTAATTCGTAAACTAAACTAAGTTGGGTTGTTTTAATGGTTAGCTCACTAGTCCGTTTAAGCAAGTGTCAGGGGGTTCAAATCCCGTCTTGTGCATGCAGCAACTCATTGGTCAGCAGCAAACCTTTAAATGGAGATCAGTACCGCGGCGAATTAGTTCTTGGCCTGTCAGGTTGAGGAACACCGTGGGAGACCAATAAAAAAAAAAGATTTAATTCGTATAAACTTACAACATCAACACGTTTTACATTGGCAATGTATTAAAATTAAACTCGTTTCTATGAGCTCTCAAAATCAGGATATCTTTACATCTTTCAGAATCCTTGCAGCCATTGATCCATACCTTCTTGCTTCCCACTCACTAAGCTTTTTAGTTCCGGTTGCTGCTTTCTCATGATCCTCAACAATTTTTTCAACACTAGATGATGGTTCCATTGCCAAATTTTCCTCACCACTTTTACCTTCCACGCCAGTTTGATCGTCAACTTTTTCGGCAGCTGCCTGACCTGAGTTCCCGGTGGACTCAGCTGAATTCTTGAATCCCATAATGAAGAGCTGAATACTTGGATGTTGATATGTTTCATCCATCTGCATAAATTGAAGACTTGAGTACAACTTCATATAGTTAACCAAACTCGCCTTCAATAATCAAAGAGATATATATAGTAGCATACTTTAGATTTTGGAACATTCTTCACATCAAAGTTTTGTTTCCACATCTCAAGCATCTTTTCATGGACACAGGTGGAACGGATCTCATGGCCCAACTTCATGGAGAACGTCAAAATTAAAGGGGGAAATTGGTGAATTAGAATGACAAATTTTAGAAAAGTTGAATGACATACCAAGATTGTAGTCCTAGGTCCAGATAAAGCAAGTATTGTCTGCAACAGAGGTTCCAACAGATGCTCTACATAGACCTTCAATAGAATTTAAGAAGCAAAAAGTTAGCATAGTATTTAGCTGATGCAGAATAACATTCAAATGATAATTAATAATTTCTTAATGAAGAAGTAGTATTTACAGCATGTAGTTTGTAGAATTTGTGTACCAACTTACTACGTCGGTGCCGATAATATAGTCAAATGGAGGATCAACAGCCTTAATGTGGCTCTCATCTCCCCACTGAAGTTCGGCAACCTTGATAGAACCAAATGACTCTAGAAAAAATATATTTGCTTGTAAGGAATTATCACCATTCAAATCTATAGAATAGAATCACCAAATGTAAGAGCAACAACATGATGCAAACATGTATTCAAATCGTAGATATCAGGGAATCAAAACAGCCGAAGCGTTTCAAATCACACCAGGGTTCTTCTGCATGACTCTTGAAATATTACGTTCGACGTTTCTCTGCAATAATGGCAAAACCTCTTTTTGGTCTGTCACTATAACATCACACCCCAGCAAAGCCATGCCTGCAAAAGGATCCATTGTAAGTAAGAAAAGCTGGATTGATTTCAATAAGGAAGTCCATATAGGACGAGTTAATTAATAGGCTAACCAAACATTAAAAATCATTTGTAACATTACCAAAACCAGAAACACCACAGCCAGCTCCAAGTTCAATTACACGTTTTCCTTTAAGTTTAGCTGGAGAAAACCTTCCCTTTCTGCAATTCCGTTCCTGAAAAAAATAAAATAAAGATACACCTTAAGATATTAGAAGGTGAGGGAAATTAGATGCAATATCTAAATAAGTTCATTAAAACCATGTTTAGATTCTAAAACTAAATTATATTTATGACAGGACAGTTCATTAAAATGCAATATCAACAACTTACAAGAAATTTGGCAAAAACAAGTGATGAATCCCACACTGTTGTTCCTAGGTGCTTTGAATTGGGATCCTGACAAAACAAAATTGGCATTGTCAAATATCTTATAGATAAAGAGGAAAAAGAAAAAGGGAAACTTCGGGGGGTAAATAATCGAATAATGAATTCAAATCCTAGAAGCTAAAGAAGAAACAAGAGAACATCCCGAAGTAAAAAATATAAAAATTCTAAGCTCATGAAAAATTATCAATCATGACTTGCAAATTTTCCAAGGGGACTCTTCTCTATAGCATTGTATATATCTAATCGTTTCCAAGGATCTCGACAGTACCTACTTATCGAGCAGAATCATAGAGTCACTAGGGCAACAATATGAGCCTCTTCTACACCAATCATACTACTCAAGAAGGTTTTCACTTGTACAAAATTTCAGCTTGCCTGACATAAATCATATCAACTAAGGCAAACCTCGCTCGGCTTAAAGGAAAATGTAACTTCAATGTACTAAACGAACAAAGGTGTTAACTGTTATTAATCTACCTGCATTAAGACTATTTAATATATATATAATGCAGGTTCTGTTCACCAGTTCCATAAAGAACACCTTCTTCAAAGTACCTTCCACTCAACAAAATGGGATAGTTATAGAAGGTATACTTGAAAAAGATAAATATACCTGAGTAAACTGCAATTCATGGCCCAAAACCTCCAGTGGCATTTCAAATGTGGTTGGAGAATTTAACCTGTTCGAACAAACACAAGCGGTATGACACACATCTATTCCAAAGCACATAACCAATAATGACATAAAACAGTAAAACTAAAGTGATATTACAACATATGTATTGACAGGCATCACCATATGATTTTCCTTAGGAGGGGGAAAAAATCAGAAAAGAACACTGCTGGCTGGCAGGCACAGAATGATTCAAAAGAATACAAATTTCAACAAATACCACTACTTAATAGCAATTTGTGCTATCATCCATCATAAGAAGAGGAAGTCAAAGCTCAATATGACATGCTAATCAAAGAAAAACAACCAAATAACATAAATAACTTCAAATCTTTATCCAGACAATAAAACAAACAGGTAGTGTTCAACCAAAGTGAAATCACAGAAACATCATATAGAACAGAAGAATTGACAGGTCCTATCAATAAAATGGGCAACACAACCCTTTAGATTATATAAGGTTAAGACTTGAGTTTAAGAAAGATACCTGTCAAGTGCCATAAGATCAGAGTCTGCTAAATGAAAAAATCCCAGATGCGAAAGACAAATCCAGAGGCTCTATCTCCAACCTGAGTTCATATATTGCTCTTAACCGCTGAAAAATAATAACAATAATTAAAAAAAAGCAGAAATTTATGAAAAACATGGTAAAAAGGAACACTGTTAGAAGGGGGAAGCAACAACATTGAAGAAATGAGAGTGAGAATGAAAGAGTGGTTCGAAATAATGATAGTGTTTGATTCAAAACGGGCCTGCGGCCCAAAATAGAAGGGAGAAAAAACAATACCGTAACTATTTTTTAGTTTTTTAAATATCCAACTCGACAGGTAAAGAATTATTGGATCACAAATCTAAATTCCAGTTAAGGATACTTGAACAGAAAATACTTATTTAAATAAACGAATGAATTTATTGTTTGTTACTCAACTAAATTGACTGGAATAACTATAATTTCAACTACAACTGTTCAACCAAAATATATATCAACTAAATTGACTGGAATAACTATAATTTCAACTATAACTGTTCAACCAAAATATATAGTGTTTACTTCGATACGACAATAAATTTATACATATTAGTATAATAAAAATATGGACAAATTAAAACACAACATGTAGATTAGGTTTTCCACGTCAATAATTAATTTTTCTTTTTCTAAATACATATCATATCAATTATTTTATTAAATCACCCTTATACTTTAATAAAAATAAAAAATAAATTTTGTTTAATTTTTATAAAAAACTTAAATATCCTTTTTTTTGTATTGGACGAAAACAACCCTAATTCTTTAATTTAATCAAAATTCAATTAACTTTAGTTTTATAATTTTAAATATGAATCAATTTAAAAATCAAAACCAAAATACATTTCATTATTCATATACATTAAAATATTGCTTTGTTGATCATAAACCCTAATCTAATCTCTCCTACCCCTTCGTATCAAAAAGAAAAATATATCTGAAAAATTGTTCTTCTTCTTTGTATACCAATTTACTGATAAAGAACAACCCCATCCCTAATCTCTACCGGACAGCAACAGTCTATCCTCAGTTTCTCACTCTCTCCCTTCCTCGTCGGACTCTGCCATTGTCCTTCCTTCCCTGATCTCGACTTAGTCATTGAATCAATTCAAGGCTTCCTGTAGGTCCTACTCTTCTTCGCTTGTGCATCAATGCTTCGCCTTCTGCCCCAACGATTCCCATTCGCTTGTGCATTGATGTTTCGCCTTCTGCCCCAACGATTCTCAGGTGATTTTCTTTTCCTCTCTCATTTGATTCTCCGGTGTGCTTCCAATTTTAGCTGAGCTTACTTGCCACCATGATCCAATGAAATTTTTAGTCTTTCCAAAAATTTAGCATCAAATGAATTGATTTTGATTCTGTTTTAAAAATGTTTTATGTTTTAACACTTAGAAAAACAGAATCAAAATTATTTTTATTAAAGTATAAGGGTGATTTAGTAAAATAATTAATATGATATGTATTTAAAAAAAGAAAAATTAATTATTGATATGGAAAACATAATTCACATGTCGTATTTTAATTTGTCTATATTTTTATTGTACTGATACGTATAAATTTATCGTCGTACCGAAGACACCAAATATATATAAGTGGTCATAATACTCTTATGTTATATTAGTGTAAGTTAATAAATTTTAGTTTTTGTTGAAGAAAATCTGAACAAAATTAATCTTTAGACTGAGATAGTTATATAACTTTTTCATAATGGAAGGTAATAATTTCAATAAAAAAAAAAAATGGTGTACTAATACTCATATTTTTTGGCAACTCGGTCATTGACACTGATGTACTTTGCTTGCCCTCTTTGCATTGGATTTGAGCTTTTATTTATCGAAAAAAGAAAAAAATAATAATAAAAGATTGAGAATTTTTAACGATTTTTTTTGTTATGATTAGAATGTTCCATTAAGGCTATTCAATTTAATTGCATGAATTCTCAATTTTCAAATCCTTAATTTCTTATTGGGTTTCTCTTTTTTGCGGTTATTTCCCTGAATGCAAAAAATAAAAAATATATAACACTAAATAAATTTAATAAATACATAAACCTTCAGTAATCTCCTCTAAATAGTCTAATATCGCTGCTATATATTTCTAACATACAAGAGATAATCCTTTATAAATTTATTTTGATTTAAATTGATTTTGTGACGAGGGACATCACTTAATTTAATTTGGCTTGCATCCATCTTGTGAGCATATCAAGTGCGGCTTCTGGTTGATCCATAGGAACCAAGTGTCCAGCTTTATATATCTGTTTAATATAGCATAAACAAATTAAAACATTAACAACTCTAAAAGTCTTGAAAATTAGATATCTAAAATTTATTGAGATATTATTATTAAAAAGACATACATACCTTTAAGAAAGTGAGAGGTCCATGGCTTGATAGAGAACCTGCCTCTACACCATTGACTTTATATTGGACTGTAGGAGTTGCGTTAAACTCTTTTTGACCTGACCATTTCATGGCACTAATCCATCTTATATTACCTGCTCGTTATAAATCACCATAGCTTGATTAGTTAGAATGCGACGATTTGAGATTATAATAGAAAACATTTGGCTAAAGTATACTTTTTGTCCTAAAGTTTGACAAAAATTTTAAAAATACGTCTAAGTTTTATTTTGTTTCAATTTTGTCCCAAAATTTTTTGATTTGTATCAAATATATCCTCGACGGATAAATTTTCAAAAAAATTTAAGATCAACCTAACAATAATGCATGAAAATTATGCTTGATTTGCTTATATTGAGGGTTGTTCTTATGAAATTGTTGTTGAATTGATCTTAAATTTTTTGAAAAATTAGCCGTCATGAGTATATTTGATGCAAATCGAAAACTTTTGGGACAAAATTGAAACAAAATAAAATTTATAGGTATTTTTGAAACTTTTGTAAAACTTCAAAGACAAAAAATATACTTTACCCAAAACATTTTAATCGAAAAGTCAACTTTTTTTTTGTCAATATTCGATAATAATTTTTATACAAAATTAATATTTAGATTAATTCTAAAGTTATACTCACGTTCACAATTTAATATCTAAAATTTTGATTTAATTTAGTTTTTTTTCATAATTTATATTAGTCCTTGATCTTAATTTTGTCAAAAAACTATTAATGACATGCTAAGATGAAATGACAGCGGCTATATTATTAAATCACTTGAGGAATGGAAGCAGTAGTGTGTATTACCTAGCCAATTGCAAATGAGATCTTCTTCACCAGCATAGGCAAGAAACCTAATCCCATCTTCAAGAAGAGGTGGAATAGGCACTTCCAAATTGACCATGAAGTCATTAACCATAGCAAAATACACTTCATCACTGCATGAAACATAGTCCAAATCATCATCCACTCCTAAAGCCTTCTTCACTGACTTCTCGTTTAAGAGTGTATCCACGTTTGAGAAGTCATAGCACAAAGCTCCTTCACATTTTTTTCTAATGTCATAGTACTGCAATAATACCACAAGCAAACGCATCATGCATCATAAATAATTTGTTAATAATATAAGTAAGGTTAAATTACACAGTTGGTCTTTACATTTTCAGTGAAATTGTAAATTAGTCCCCATACTTTAAAAGTTTGTAATTGGGTCCCTAAAGATAATTAAAATTTGTAATTTAGTTTTTGTCGTTTAAAAATTACTTGATTTAATAGAATATTCTCAATATATTCTCTATTTTAACAAAATATTCTCAACATATTTTGAGAATATTCTGTTAAATCAACATTTTTTGACCGGCGGGGACTAAATTATAAATTTTAATTCTTTTTATGGATCCAATTACAAACTTTTAAAGTGTAGGGACCAATTTGCAATTTCACTGAAAGTGTAGGGTCCAAAATATACATGTTCTAGTTTTGTTTCTTACATTAACGTTGCCAGCAGCGCTAAGGATACTTTGGAATATTTGGTCGCATGTGGCTTTAGCGGCGGCACACTGGTCTCCACCTTCAGTTGCTACAAACCAAGAGAGTCACTATATTTAATGTCAATAATTATATATGTAACCCAAAAAATAATAAATAAAACAGTGTAGATTGGTCCTAATTATATAATACCGCAGTTTTTTATTTCTTGTTCACATCCTTGGAGCTTGGAGTTGATGTTGTTGTAATCACTCTTTGTAATTAATTTATTGGATAATGCAAAATCCGTATATGCTGCATATTGAATCCCAGGATTGGTTAATCCATTGCCAATTGCAAAACCCTGTAAAATTTGTAGGATTAATATAATAAAGGGAGAACACACATAACTATGATATAATTAAGGGATAATAATAATAATAATAAGACCTTTAGATTTATAAGAATTGCTTGTTTTTGTTTGTTAGCTTGATGAATTCGAGATGCAAGAGCTGGAATATAGTGTCCAGCATATGATTCTCCGGTAATATAAAAATCATTCTTAACAAACTGAGGATGCTCTTTGAAAAATGCCTGTAAAAAATCGTAAAGATCGTTGCTAACACCCGTTTCATCATGCCGAAGGTCTGACTCATCAGAACTGTAGCTGAATCCTGTCCCAGTTGGTTGATCAACATATATAAGGTTTGAAACCTACAAAAATTAATCCTTATTATGCCAATTAGAGGAGTTAATCACACCATCAAAATACTTCATTGCAGTTAATTTTTTTATGTGAAATTAATAGTTGAGAGTTGTTATATGATTTGACAGGTTTGACTAAATTGTGATCTAACATTCTAAATTATCAATTTCACATAAAATTAACTGCAGATAAGTTTTCGCTTAATCACATACATTATTATTATAGTATTTTTATTACTCATCTTGCAACAATTATTTTTTAGGTTTAATTTAACCAAAATTGACCATCTCATGTATTTAAATTTTTTTTTTTTTATATTTAGTTGAGATATTCGACCACAAACCCTACTTTTTTATTTGTATTATGTAGAAGCATAGATTATGAAACAAGTACAAAGTTAAATTAGTTCTTAAAAGATTATTCATTCTTTAAATTAGTTTTCAAATAATTTTTTTAATTAAATTTATCTTTTAAAAAAAATTAGCAAATTAACGAAAAGACTAATCTGACTAATTTAAAATTTTTAAAAATGAATTTAATTAAAAAAAAATGTATAGACTAATTTAAAGAACGAATGATTTTCAAAAATTAATTTGACCATTTGTTTATTATGAAATTGTTACATACCTTGTCCCAACCATAGTCATTCCATAGAAGAGACATGTTACTAGTAATTTTGAAAGGACCATTCTCATAGAACAATGCAAGTTCACTGCCACATCCTGGTCCTCCAGTCAACCATATCACAACTGGGGCATCTTTGCTATTATTGTTCCGAGATTCAAAGAAAAAATAGAACATCCTACAAATCATAAAGTAGTGTATATATAACCAGTCAAATTAAATCTAATTGTATGTAAAGGAGAATAAAAAGGGCATGCCATGATAATATGATATAATTATTCTTCCCACATTAGTGGTAGTCTTCGTTAGTGCATATATATAGTGGAAATTGCGTCTATTTCTAACAACTTCAATCGTTTTTGCATCAAAATATAGAATCTAGTTGCAATTATTCTCAATACACACACATCACAGAGAAATAAAAACAATATTTGATAGTGATAGATTAGTACACTTGATTCTAGTGCTTGTTTTTAGATATTGAAACTGAGATTGGAGACTAGAATTTGATATTGTATTTTATAGTTAAAAATTGAAACTAAAATTTTAGTCCTGTGATATAAAATTTTAGTCCCTTCAATATCTTTAAAAATGATCTCAAAAATTAAAATTTATGAGACTGGAAATTGAAATTTAAATGATATTTCTTTTTAAAAATATTCTCATTTAACTTTTCAAATTCTACATCTACTCTTCAACTTTTATATTTATCTTAAATCAAACATGATACATAATACTAGACATAATTCAATCAAATATATTTTATACCAAACACAATACAAAGACTTAATTTAATATCTTTCTCTCAGTCTTTGTCTCTTTGCTTAGTTTCAATTTTCTTTCCAAACACAGCCTTACAAATTTAACTACGTTAAGTGCATACTAAAATTAGTAATCAAAATTAGTTATTAGTATAAAATACATGTAAAATATAAAATGCACATTAAAAAATAAATTAAACAACACATGTATTTATATATACGATGAACTGATTTTGATGTATAAATAATATTTTTAACATAAAAAATGAGTTAAATAATAAATGTGCTTATACACAAATATACGATGAATTGATTTTAGTATACAAATAATATTTTTTATTATAAATTTAACTACTTACGCCTTACAAATATTTTTTATAAAATAAATAATTTTATAATATAATATAAAAAAAATTTCGTATGACCAAAAAAATATAAATTCGATCCATTTTTGAGATGAGTGATTTGATGACAGGTACCTTGCGGCTTTGGTACGAGGGAGAGAATAATAGCCGGCATGATGACCTAATTCTTGAACAGAAGAATCAGCAAGAAATGAGAACTTCTTCTCCACTAATTTTCCAGGGACAAACACATCATCACTACTTCCTCTTCTTATGTTTACTGATTTTCTTGGAAACAGATTGAAGCTTCTTATCAGCCTTTCTGCTGGGGGCATCCTAAGAAGAACATCATTTGTGGATGATGATAATGGGGACAATGTTCTTGTTCCATAACACAAACAAAATGTTAATGATAAGTAGAACAAGAACAAACAAAGAGTGATGAGAGACCTTTTTGATGCCATTTTAATTAATTTGTAGAAATTGGAAAATGGATGTATTGCAATTGTTCTAAATTTATAGCATTGCTCGCTTCTGAAATTAGCTGCTATATATAGTGTTGATTTTCTAGATATAATTTTTATATAATAAAAGCT
>NC_029787.2:2852484-2855869 GCF_000816755.2 Arachis ipaensis | reverse complement strand
CTTTACATTATTATCTAAATTAACATGTTAGTTTATTTTTATTGTTATTATTTTTGTTTATAAACAAGCTAAGATATCCATCATCGAATATAATAACTAGTTTTTGACTAATTTGTAAACATTTTAACAGATGAAAACAATTTGTTTACTAGACTTTTAATTCATAAACTGAATTAATAATTGTATGGATATGCATACTATCAAAGTATCAATCATATTTTGTATACACAAAAAATAATAGTTAACTTCCTAGTAAATTTTCTCGTGGAAAATAATTTGTCAACAACATAATTAAGAGATTTTGGTTATTTATTAATAAAAAATATTGAATTTTATTAACTATATCTGACATTATTCTTATATATATTTATTCAATAAATTTTAAATGGATCTGATTGTCCATTTGAATATGTAATCGAATTGATCCATAAATTTATTCTATTTTAATAATCTAACTAAAGACTAAAAGTTAAAGAACAACTAACATTTTTGTCTTATTATTGGTATTGACTTTTTTTTGTTGATAAAATTTGGTGGAAGCACAGAAAAGGAAATTACAAGATCCTACTCAGAGTTATTTTTTTGGGTCGGAGCAAGGTGTTAATCATTTTTCTTTTGGGCCAAAATGTGTTAAGCCTGTTTGGTTAATTATTGTTTATGTTTTTATTTTTAAAATAGATATTACCACCAATGAAAATAATGAAAAAATGGCAAAAAAATTATCAGATACTTGCGAATTATGATAGTATCATCTCTTTAATAACCAAGAGTGAGGCATTTTTTCTAAGGTGAAAACTCAAGTGTAATCGATTTTACGTGAAGTTAATACCTGAGAGTCATTAGATGATTTGACTGATTTAACTAAATTTTTATCTAACGACTCTCAGATATCAACTTCACGTGAAGTTGACTTCACCTGAATTTTCACCTTTTTCTAATTCCTCGTAATGATATTAGAAGAGTAACTAAAAAAAATTTAGAAAATAGAAGCATTGCGTATATAAATAAGCGACAGGACACTTCAATTATGTGTTCACATTCTTGATTTAAATAATGCTCAAATGCTACGTGAAAAATGGAAAAGTCTAGGGGATAGTAACTTTTGTGTTTTGTGGTCAGCACTTAACCATAAAAAAAAAGTGAGTAATCTCTCACCATTAGATATAATCTCACACCATTAAAAAGATTATTAATGACTAATTGATGGTTACAAAACACAAAAATTACTGGCCTCCTAGCACTCATAGTCAAAAATAATAAAAAGGCTGGAACCAAGTAACTATCTACTACTCCAAGCTTAAATTTCGTAATCCTATATATTCCTATTATAAATTGATATTATTATTATTATTTATATAAAAATAAAATATATTTTTAATTATGTGAGGCATAGTGAGTTTGGGTTGTGACAGTTAATATCCCTTTCATCCATCTTGTGATCATTTCAAGTGCAGCTTCTGGTTGATCCATTGGCACCATGTGCCCTGCTTCATTTACCTGTTATTAAACTTGTTAGTCATGAATTTAATTAACCAACACTCAAGTAATTAATTATTAATACAGCCCTAAACACAAACCTTAAGGAAAGCAAGTGGGCCATAGCTTTTTAGTGAACCGGCATGTGAACCGTTGACCACAAATTGGATTGTAGGAGATGCTCTAAATTGTTCTTGACCTGACCATTTCATGGCATGAACCCACCTTGAATTCCCTGTCCAATGAAAAGAAAAAAAAAAGTGACTCGTAAATATCTAAAACTGAGTATTAATCAAAATCGAATTTTAGGTTTAGGGTTTAGAAAGTATAACACTTTAAAAAATAACCTGATATTAGAAGTACCAAATAAATTAGCATATTTTGAATTTTTATTTTTTATAATTTTACAAAAATATAGTTAACCTGATTACTAGTTTGTTCTTTTAAATTTGAACTATTAATTAATAAAGACGAAATATGTTGATATGGTAAAAACTCAGATGAAATCGACTTCATGTGAAATTGATATCTGAGAGCTGTTAGATGAAAATTTAGTCAAATCAGTCAAATCATCTAACGAGTTTTAAATATCAATTTCACCTGAAGTCGACTGCACTTGAGTTTCTACCTAATATTAAATATCTTCATGTTGATACAAAAATTGATAAAAAAAAAAAAATAAATTCCAAAGGGCCTTACCAAGCCAATTGCAAATGAGATCTTTTTCACCAGCATACACAAGCAATCTAATACCATCTTCAAGAAGATTTGGAATATCAACTTCCAAATTCTTCATCCAATCCCCATTCATAGCATCATACACTCTCCTACTACATGAAACAAACTCCAACTTCCCAACACCTAAAGCTTCCCTCACTTTTCCTTCTCTCAAAAATCTCTCCATGTCCGAAAAATCATAGCACATTTCCCCGTAGCATTTTTTTCGGATGTCATAGTACTGCAATCCAAACATATATCATAATAAGATATAATCTCTTATATAGTCAGTGTATCAAATTTAAACTCATAAATATTATATTTTTTTGTTTCGTACGTTAATATTTCCGGTAATTGATAAGATGCTATCAAATATACTTTCACATTTACCCTTGGCTGTTACACAGGCTTTTTCACCTTCCTTGGCTACAAAATTCAACACATAATAGTGTGTTAATATTAAACAAACTAAACCTAATTTAATGTTGATGGCTTGATGCATGTCACTCTATTATAAAAAAAAATAATTTACAGGAAAAAATTCAGGTGCAGTCGATTTCACGTAAAATTGATATCCGAGAACGGTTAGATGAAAATTTAGTCAAATCATCTAATGGCTCTCAGGTATCAACTTTACGTGAAGTCGACTGCACATGAGTTTCCACCGAATTTACATAATAATATGCATGAAATAATTAATAATACCGCAAGTTTGAATGGCTTGTTCACACGGTGGGACCAACTTATTGATAGTTTGATGATCATCTTTTGTAATTAATTTATTGTGTAATGCATAATCAGTGTATGCTCTGTATTGGATTCCAGGATTAGTTAATCCATTACCAATAGCAATACCCTGTAATTAATTATATATGTTACCACCTATAGGATCAAATTAAATCAAACAATAGAACCGTGACAATAAATAAATAAATAAAAAATGAAGACC
Source organism: Arachis ipaensis (assembly GCF_000816755.2). Classification (NCBI taxonomy): domain Eukaryota; kingdom Viridiplantae; phylum Streptophyta; class Magnoliopsida; order Fabales; family Fabaceae; genus Arachis; species Arachis ipaensis. The sequence goes on along the minus strand of NC_029787.2, from coordinate 2,852,727 downwards.
TTTAAATTTATATGAATTCCTTCCTGATTTTTGTTTCCTTGATGAACTCGAGATGCAAAAGCTGGAATGTAATGTCCAGCATATGATTCTCCAGTGATATAGAAATCATTATTCACAAACTCCGAGTGCTCTTTGAAAAATGCCTAGTAAAAAGAACAAATTAAATATTTTATGTAGTTATTAAAAATAATAAATATAGATTATTAATTTTGAAGAATTATTACCTGCAAGAAATCGTACAAA
>NC_029787.2:2849998-2852000 GCF_000816755.2 Arachis ipaensis | reverse complement strand
TTATGTGAGGCATAGTGAGTTTGGGTTGTGACAGTTAATATCCCTTTCATCCATCTTGTGATCATTTCAAGTGCAGCTTCTGGTTGATCCATTGGCACCATGTGCCCTGCTTCATTTACCTGTTATTAAACTTGTTAGTCATGAATTTAATTAACCAACACTCAAGTAATTAATTATTAATACAGCCCTAAACACAAACCTTAAGGAAAGCAAGTGGGCCATAGCTTTTTAGTGAACCGGCATGTGAACCGTTGACCACAAATTGGATTGTAGGAGATGCTCTAAATTGTTCTTGACCTGACCATTTCATGGCATGAACCCACCTTGAATTCCCTGTCCAATGAAAAGAAAAAAAAAAGTGACTCGTAAATATCTAAAACTGAGTATTAATCAAAATCGAATTTTAGGTTTAGGGTTTAGAAAGTATAACACTTTAAAAAATAACCTGATATTAGAAGTACCAAATAAATTAGCATATTTTGAATTTTTATTTTTTATAATTTTACAAAAATATAGTTAACCTGATTACTAGTTTGTTCTTTTAAATTTGAACTATTAATTAATAAAGACGAAATATGTTGATATGGTAAAAACTCAGATGAAATCGACTTCATGTGAAATTGATATCTGAGAGCTGTTAGATGAAAATTTAGTCAAATCAGTCAAATCATCTAACGAGTTTTAAATATCAATTTCACCTGAAGTCGACTGCACTTGAGTTTCTACCTAATATTAAATATCTTCATGTTGATACAAAAATTGATAAAAAAAAAAAAATAAATTCCAAAGGGCCTTACCAAGCCAATTGCAAATGAGATCTTTTTCACCAGCATACACAAGCAATCTAATACCATCTTCAAGAAGATTTGGAATATCAACTTCCAAATTCTTCATCCAATCCCCATTCATAGCATCATACACTCTCCTACTACATGAAACAAACTCCAACTTCCCAACACCTAAAGCTTCCCTCACTTTTCCTTCTCTCAAAAATCTCTCCATGTCCGAAAAATCATAGCACATTTCCCCGTAGCATTTTTTTCGGATGTCATAGTACTGCAATCCAAACATATATCATAATAAGATATAATCTCTTATATAGTCAGTGTATCAAATTTAAACTCATAAATATTATATTTTTTTGTTTCGTACGTTAATATTTCCGGTAATTGATAAGATGCTATCAAATATACTTTCACATTTACCCTTGGCTGTTACACAGGCTTTTTCACCTTCCTTGGCTACAAAATTCAACACATAATAGTGTGTTAATATTAAACAAACTAAACCTAATTTAATGTTGATGGCTTGATGCATGTCACTCTATTATAAAAAAAAATAATTTACAGGAAAAAATTCAGGTGCAGTCGATTTCACGTAAAATTGATATCCGAGAACGGTTAGATGAAAATTTAGTCAAATCATCTAATGGCTCTCAGGTATCAACTTTACGTGAAGTCGACTGCACATGAGTTTCCACCGAATTTACATAATAATATGCATGAAATAATTAATAATACCGCAAGTTTGAATGGCTTGTTCACACGGTGGGACCAACTTATTGATAGTTTGATGATCATCTTTTGTAATTAATTTATTGTGTAATGCATAATCAGTGTATGCTCTGTATTGGATTCCAGGATTAGTTAATCCATTACCAATAGCAATACCCTGTAATTAATTATATATGTTACCACCTATAGGATCAAATTAAATCAAACAATAGAACCGTGACAATAAATAAATAAATAAAAAATGAAGACCTTTAAATTTATATGAATTCCTTTTTGTTTTTTGTTTCCTTGATGAACTCGAGATGCAAAAGCTGGAATGTAATGTCCAGCATATGATTCTCCAGTGATATAGAAATCACAAACTCCGAACTCCGAGTGCTCTTTGAAAAATGCCTAGTAAAAAGAACAAATTAAATATTTTATGTAGTTATTAAAAATAATAAATATAGATTATTAATTTTGAAGAATTATTACCTGCAAGAAATCGT